>NC_061107.1:83656559-83661559 GCF_015104395.2 Macrobrachium nipponense | reverse complement strand
CTTTTCCTTTCCTCGATCTTTTTCCCGTAGAGGGATAGTGCCGTCAGTGCGCCTCATGTGTTGCACTGCAGGCATTTTTTGTGGATCTTTCAAGGTCCCTTTGGCCCATAGCTGCAGCCCGTTTCATTCCTGTTTACTGTACTTCCATTCATATTCTCCTTCTTCCATCTTACATTCCCCCTTCTCCTGACAATTGATTCATAGTGCAACTGCGACCTTTCCTCCTGTTACACCTTTCAAACTTTTTTACCCTCAATAGGCCTTTCAGTGCTGAATGACCTCGTAGGTACCAGCGCATGGCCTTTGGTCTAAATTTTTATATTCCAATTCACAAATCTTTGATGACTAAGAATATTAGATTGTTCCTGAAACTTACTCCTGTATGAGAATCCAAATACACTCTAGGCAGTCTTTGTATATCCTACATGGGTCTCTCGACTACATCTAAGGCAAATATATATGCACACAACGTGGGATGTTCACAACTGACTGAGCTTGTCTTTGTATTTGAACAAAGAGCAAGTGGTGACTGGGTTCTCAGGAATAAGTTTTAAGTTCAGGGATGATAATTCCTTGTGTATCACAATATTTTTTTTTTCGGATTATCGTCAAGTAGGGGAGGAAAACTCAGATCCAATTTTTAGTTTGGGTACAGTGATCACAGCATCCTCTCTTCTCAGATTTGCAAAACTCCGGGAAGGGGAAGAGGAGAGACAAGCACAAAATATGAAGAGGAAGAAAAATCAGGCGAAAAGCTAAGTTGCCTGTCTTGCAACAAGGGCAATGAACTGCAGGCTAATACTTCCATTACCAGCGTGTTTGTTCCCCACGACCTCGCGAGGCCGTTTAATGGCGCAGGGTCAACTCCCCTTCCTCCCCTCTCCCCCCTAACAACGTCACATGTCCGACCACCTGTGTCAGCTCCCTCTCTCTCTCTCTCTCTCTCTCTCTCTCTCTCTCTCTCCATAACCCACATTCTCTCCATTCACTCCTTTTGTCACAGACAGTTAACAGTTAACTTGGGAGGCGCGCCATGCACCTGTCTATCAAATCTCATCTAGTTTCCGTGTCGGCCATAATGCAATCGGGGAAATATGTCAGCCTTTGTTCCGTTATTAAAACACAAAGACGGGGACGACGCAGAGAGAGAGAGAGAGAGAGAGAGAGAAGAGAGTAGTAGTAGTAGTAGTAGTAGTAGTAGTAGTAGTAGTAAATTACGGCTCATTAACAACATATAATCGAAGCTTTTCACGAATATGCGTCATTTGCCTATCTTTTTTTAACGCAGCGTTTATATTCTTTCGATATTAAGGGTCCTTATAATATGACACATTTATCAAGGTCCAGTTTCCTTTCCTCTGATTTTCTGAGTATGCTATTAAAGCGGCGCGCGCGCGGGCCCCCCCCCCAAAAAAAAAAAAAAAAAAAAAAAAAAAAAATATAGAGAGAGAACAATAAAAAACAGAATCCACCTTTTCCCATCACATCATCGTACTATCTCAACGTTTCTCATTCTAGAAACCTAAAAGGAAAACCCTTGAAGGTAACTGCTGGGAAGTGCAGGGCAATGCACTTGTTGACAGTTAGCTTCATTGGTTTCTAATTAAAAGAAAAAATAATTTACGATCAACTTCAACCTAACACTTCCTCACGGCGAATTTAGGCTAAACTGTCCCTTGATAGATGTCAACTTCTGTCGCTGAACAAACTTCCATTAATTATCCCGTTTATCTCCCAAAGACTATTGAATTCAGCCCTTTCATTAACCCGTCACCCATATCAAGTATATATCACTTAATATTCTAGCCTTTCATTTCAACTTCACAACTTTGTTCTTGGGAATCTTATGCCTTACTTATTAGTCACAACTCAATCGCTTTGGTCTGATTCTCGTCACTATTACCAGTCAACACTTTCATTCCACTCTCGACCCTTTTTCAAAACTATGCTCTTTCTTTGGCCTTTCACTTTATCAATAAAAAAATACTGCACTATACTTGCAGATTGCGAGTATAATACACATTACACGAGAGCCACTTTCTCCCGCACAACAGTCATTCTTTCTTCTGTATACTGCCGCATATGATAACGTTTAATTATGCGAGCTTTAATGACTGTTTACAAAGGCACTATGTACACCTTGCACCCCTCCCCCTCCCCCTTCATTCCTATATCGTAGTTCTATGAATTTCGTCATAACCTGCATCTAGATTCATGTGTGCTGTACGTAGATATATTTTTCCAGTGGTTTCAAATTTGATCACCAGTTCTGAATCCTATAATTTTATAATCTAAAACTAAATTTCATTGAACTCTAAAACCTAAACATGAGTACTGAGATTTTTCCGGTCGGATGAGATATGAGACGATAAAATACGAGCAGAGATAAAATGCACATCAATTAGCATATAAATGAATCCAGATGTTCAAGGGAGAGAGAATTGAGCCCAGATTTAATTTTTTTTTTTCCAATTTTCCCACAGCAGCACCTAATCTCGATTTTGGAAGTCAATCAAAGAACAGTCCGACGGAATTTTAAGCGAAAAGTCCGTTCTAAAGTTTAATGAGGGAAAAACCCAAAGGCCCCCCTTCTGGAGTTGAGCAAATGTTATATCGAACTCCCAGTAAAAGATAAGAAGGCTTCAGTTAAAGATGAGAAGGTCTCAGTAAATGATAAGATGGGCTCAGTAAAAGATAAGGAGGCCTCAGTAAAAGGTAAGAAGTCCTAAGTAAAACGATAAGAAGGCCTCAATAAAAGATAAGAAGGCATCAGTAAAAGGTAAGAAGTCATAAATAAAAAGATAAAAAGACCTCAATAAAAGATAAGAAGGCACCAGTAAAAGGTATGAAGTCCTAAATAAAAAGATAAAAAGACCTCAATAAAATACATGAAGACCTAAGTAAAATGATAAGAAGGTCCCAGTAAGAAATAAGAAGGCAGACGAGCATGGAAATCATGAAGAAATTATTGATGACCGTCAGTACTTAATATTTATGTAACACTGCAAAAAAAAAAAAAAAAAAAAAAAAAAAAATAAAAAAAAAACAAAAAAAAAAAAGAAAAAAACAAACAAACAAACAAACAAAGACAGGTAATGAACATCGCAAAGGGCACCTGGGATTCAGATATCATAGATAAAATCTTCCTTCAACCAACGCTTAAGAAGATTACAGAGGAATTATCAACCAGGGAGACCTAGTTAAACGGCTTAACTGTGAATGGATCTCTCTGTATAAATACCGCCTTTTCTGTAACTTTTCTCATTCATTATCTACCTGAAGAGAGAGACAGCAGTCTGAAATTTAGTACTTACTTTTCATATTTTGGCATTTTTATGAGCTCTTTTTATTTTAATATATATATATATATATATATATATTTATATATATATATATATATTTATATATATATATATATAATTATATATATATTACGTACACATACGTATAATATAAGCCCTTTCTGAATTCCGTTTATTAGACAACATTACCGAGAATTTGAAGAAGGGTAACTGAAAAATTCACTACTAATGATTTCCACGGCAATCATTTTTTTTATTGCAAACAACGAGCAGCAGATGAACATCGAGTCTTGCTATTTTATCGGCCACCTGCAGCAGCATCCTCGTTCCGTGGGCCTCACGGGGCCTCTGTGGTCCATTGCCGATCTCCCAAAACCCCAGTGGTTTTTTGTAAGTTTCTCCTCCTTCGTCGTCGTCGTCTTCTTCTTCTTCTTCACTTTAAACCCTTACTCCTTCACCCCTTCTTGGCCTCTATTATGAGGGAGCCAATTCCTGAGATGTGGCCACGACCAACCCCGGTTTTCGGTTCTCTCTCTCTCTCTCTCTCTCTCTCTCTCTCTCTCTCTCTCTCTCTCTCTCTCCCCCGGCCGGGGTTATGTTCGATTTAGTTGTTAGACGGGTCGACAAATCTTTGGGCGGGGAAACACATTGAAATTATTTTTAAGAAGATTCTATGGTAGTTCTCAAGATATGGCGTCTCTGTCCTCGGTTACCGTTCGGGAATATGCGGCCCGGGGTGGTAGGGGGATTTAGTAGGTAGGGCCTCAGAAAGTCATCAATGTTTCCTGCTCACGGGTAAATTATGCTGCGTGAATCATGTAGTAACGTCAAATCTTAAACAGTTGTATTGATTGGCGTTATCTTGAGCCATTTCAGCACTAGGAGTTGATGTAAGATTAATTCTCTCGCCTTGTCTGGTGTTATTTTTGTTTTAATATAAAAAGAAATTGGAAAATGTTTGTTGGAAAATTAAGTTGCGTTGCTTATTTCCAGGAACCTGAATTATAAGACTGTCCACCTAATTCTTTTTTGTTTAGTAGGATTCAGGTTCTCTGTCCGCCCCATGGAAAAGCATAAATGATGTTTGATTTTTAAAAGAAAAATTTAATCCCTCAAGAGACTATACGGTTTTAAATATTTTTCAGTAGTTCATTTATTCCATAAAGATGTTTTTATTTTTTCATTTTATATTTATTTATTCATATAATTTCCATATCATTTAGTTAAAATCATTATCACGCAGATTCGTTTAAAAGGAAAGTTTTTTTTTTTTTAATTCTATATTTATTTATTTATTTATACAATTTCCATATTATTTATTCAAACTTCTTATCACCCTGATTCTTTGGACGCGAATTAAAGAAGAGGGATTTTTACTGAGAGAGAGAGAGAGAGAGAGAGAGAGAGAGAGAGAGAGAGAGAGAGAGAGAGAGAGAGAGAGAGAGGAATGTGGACATGTGTCGTAGATATAGTAAAAAGTGGTAGTAGTAGGAGAGAGAGAGAAAATTCGCCATTTTGCCGAAAGGGCATTACTCTCCCTGCCTCAACATTCTTTTCCGTCCCGAATCCTCCCAAGAGGTTGTCCGAAGTTAATGGAACCGGGGTGACAGATAAACAAACCATCGTTGTATCGCGGCTCCTTCCATAAATCTCGCTTGTTTTGCCAGGACCGGAAATGCCCGCGGAAGCGGAAGATTG
>NC_061107.1:83649059-83654059 GCF_015104395.2 Macrobrachium nipponense | reverse complement strand
TTCTGAGATTTGTTCATGTCTTTTGCCTATAGAAGAGAGAGAGAGAGAGAGAGAGAGAGAGACCTTACCTTACCTTACAGACCTTACATCTTGTTCGGGTTGCCCCAGGTCCCTCAGTGTGAGGCACCTCTAATGTCTACCAGAGAGTTGCTAGTACATCTTCCGGTATATTTTGCATCTTCCAATCTTGGATGGTCTGGGATGCAGTTTAGATATTTGTCGAGCTTATTCTTAAACACATCTACGCTCACTCCTGATATATTCCTCAGATGAGCTGGCAACGCATTGAATAGACGCTGCATTATCGATGCTGGTGCGTAGTGGATTAATGTCCTGTGTGCTTTCCTTATTTTTCCTGGTATAGTTTTGGGCACTATTAATCTACCTCTGCTTGCTCTTTCTGATATTTTTAGTTCCATGATATTTTCTGCTATTCCTTCTATCTGTTTCCATGCCTGAATTATCATGTATCGTTCTCTTCTCCTTTCTAGACTATATAATTTTAAGAATTGTAGTCTTTCCCAGTAGTCTAGGTCCTTAACTTCTTCTATTCTAGCTGTAAAGGACCTTTGTACACTCTCTATTTGTGCAATATCCTTTTGATAGTGTGGGTACCATATCATATTGCAATATTCAAGTGGACTACGAACATATGTTTTATAAAGCATAATCATGTGTTCAGCTTTTCTTGTTTTGAAAGTGCCGTAACAACATTCCCATTTTTTTGCTTTACATTTTGCCAACAGAGTTGCTATTTGATCATTGCATAACATGTTCCTATTCATCATCACACCAAGGTCTTTAAACTGCTTCCTTATTTGTGATGGTCTCATTATTAGGTCCCTTATATGCATATAGTTTTCTTTCTCGTCTCCATAATTTATTGATTCAAATTTATCAGAGTTAAATACCATCCTATTTACCTCTGCACCCAATCATATACTTTTGTTAAGGTCTCTTTGTAGAGCGTTCCTATCTTCATCACAAGTAATTTCTCTACTTATTCTTGTTGTCATCTGCGAAACTACTCACTACCGAATCCTTCACATTATTGTCTATGTCTTCAATGATAATAACAAACAGTATTGCAGCTAACACCGTACCTTGCGGCACACCGGATATTACCTTGACTTCATCCGATTTCTCGTCGTTTGCAATAACTATCTGTTTTCTGTTGTGTAAAAATTCTTTTAACCATCTTCCTACTTTATCCACGATATTGTGTTTTCTAATTTTCTCTTCGCTAATATATTATGGTCTACTTTATCAAAAGCTTTTGCAAAGTCTAAATAAACCACATCTGTTTTCATTTCCGCTTTCATATTTTTGAATATGTTCTCACGGTGGACTAACAGTTTGTTGTTTGTTGTACTTTTTCCGGGTACGAAACCATGTTGTCCTTTATTAAACAAATTATTTTTTATTTTATTAAATGTGTTTTCATAATATTTTTCTTCATTACCCTTTTTTCATACACTTTCATAATATGTGATGTTAGACTCACAGGCCTATAATTACTTGCCTCTAGTCTTGATCCACTTTTAAAGAAAGTAGGGGTAATATATGCTAATTTGTGCTCATCATAAATCTTGCCTGTATCTACACTTTGTCTTAATAATATTGCAAGTGGCTTTGCGATAGAATGAACTACTTTCTTTAACAAAATAGCAGGAATTCCATCAGGCCCTGCAGCGCTCCCATTTTTAATTCCATTAATAGCCTGCACAAATATCAGCTTCATAATATCTATGTCAGCTAAATATTCACTATTTTCATCCCTTACTTCTATATCATTATCTTCATTATCTATTCTAGGGGTGAATTCTCTCTTATATCGTTTCTGCCAGTATGTTTGCAAAAGGAATTTCTTTTTTTCTTTTTTTTCATTCGTTTAATCTCCCTTGCAGTTTCTCAGATGGGCCTATTTCTATTTCTATTACTTGTTTTATTCATCTTCTTCGCATATGAGTATAATAGTTTGGGGTTTTTGCTTTGATATTTAATTAGGGTTTTTTCTTCCAAGTCCCGTTTTTTCATTTTCTTTTGATTGTATAATCTTTTGTTCTGCATTTTCTATCTTACTTTTTAGTTCTATAACTTTCCATGCATTTTTTTCTTTTGCAAGACCTTTTTTCCACTTTCTGATTTTCTGGAACAAGATCCTTCCTTCTGTCTCTTGGTATGCATGAATGATGTTTTACTTTTCTTCTTCGGTATATATTTTTTTCCACTATTTTTCTCCAATATTTTATATAATATCTCCGTATTTACCCTTATGGTCATCACTTAATCCGAAAATGTTATCCCAATCTTTGTTTAATTCTTCATTAATTTCTGACCATTTTATATTTTTACTGTAGAAGTTGTATTTTCCATATCCTTCCCACTTTTTTCATTTCTTGCTTATCTTTCTATTTTCCACGTTGCTTTGGGAAAATGAACTGTTAATTCTATGACATTATTGGTCTGAAATATTCGCATTATAAACTATTATTTCTTTAACATAATTCATCTCGTTCACAAATACTAGGTCTAAAGTATTTTCCTTTCTTGTTGGCAGGTGATTTATTTGTTGAATGTTGTATTCTAGTAGCATATCTAATAGCTTTTCAAATTGCCTCTTATCTTCTGCACTACTATTACTCTCATTTTTTATATGTATAAGTACAACCACAATCTCCTATTCGTTCTTTCCATTCTACGAAAGGAAAGTTGAAGTCACCAGATAGGAGAATAGTCCAGTCCTTGTGATTTCTACATATATCATCCAATTTTTCAATTATTAAGTCAAACTCTTTAGTATTAGGAGGTCTATATATTTACTATGTTCATCAATTTTTCAGATTCAAATTCTACCGCTATTAGTTCACATTCTGAGTTACTATATTTCTCATATATTTTCCTTGTTTTTTGTCTTTCCCATATATTGCGGTTCCCCCTTGATTCCTATTTTTTCTATCTGATCTATAAGTTTGGAACCCTTTGATTTGATGATCATTCCCAGTCTCTTGGGATACCAGGTTTCACTTATATTCATTATATCTATTTTCTTTTCATTTTGGGTTAGTTCTTCTAAGTACTCTATTTTTCTTTTTGAGTTACTCAGTATACCTAAACCCTGCGCATTCATCACTATGATTGGTTTTGCGTGTCTCCTTCATTTAATACTGGTAGTAATAAGGATTTTTCCCATGTCTCTTTCCTGTTCTGGTATGTTGTTCTTTTTTTCATTTCCAGAAATTCTGACATTAAAAAATCCAACTTTTCCATAATATTGATCTTCCTTCATCATAATTATTCATTTTGTGTCTGAATCTGCAATTTTCTCGTACCGTTTCTGCAATATCCTCTTGCATAATAAATACAGTTATTATATCTCTTGAGTATAATTTCGGAGCTGATGCTTTGAAATTTTTTGCTGACACCTCTGCATATCTCATTGGTGGTTTGCTTTTCTCTTTTACCTGATATTCTTGATTTCTCTCTTTATTTGTTTCTTTCTTATTTTGGATTTTATTACTTGGTTGGTTATTTATTTGATTATGATTCATGGCTACAGGGTGCATATATTTGCATTTTTTGTCGAACTTACATCCTTTTCCTTCTTTTAGGTTTTTACATATTTTTGGATGCAGATCTCTGCAATCATCCCCATATCCATCTAAGTATGCACATTTACCATATATTTCATAGTTTTGACATATCTTAGGATGTTTGTAGTAACATCTTTCTCCAAATCTGCAATTCCCTCTTTTCAAAAGGTTGCAGATTTTGTCTTTCTTGTCTATTTTTTCCTCTTTCCCGTCATTGTATAGATCTGGGTAGAGCCTCTTCGGGATTTGCTTTTCTGTTGTCATATCGTAATTTATTTCTTCGTAGGTATGCTGCTTTATTGCCTCATATGTAGTATCAATGAGTATCTCTGCATCCATACTTTTATCTTGTTCTTTGTTTTCCTTATTTTTTTCTGTCATTTCATTTTTGTTTACTTCTCTTCCGTTTTCCTCTTCTTCTTTTTCTTCTTCTTCTTACTCTTCCTCTTCTTCTTCATCCTCAACTATTTGTACATTCAATCTTGATTTAATAACATTGTCTATCCATGATAGAGAGAGAGAGAGAGAGAGAGAGTGTTTAAACGGTGGATAGAATAATTAAAGTCTTCTACATTAATCAATAACGGGAAGGCGAAGGTCTTTTTATGAATTTTTAGCCTCAAAACTCCCCTGACATTTTGACATCTCTGCAGCAAGGTAGTAGATGAGAAAAATATAGTCCCTATGGGAGATATATCTGTATCCTTTCATATGAGTGCATTACTCATTTTGAAATTTCCTTTTATCATTTAAAGTGTTTGTTAAATTATTCTGAAAGTATGTTTCTTTGGTGGTGTTTCTGTAAAGGATCGCACAACCCACTGGTTTTAGATTAAAGTGATGTGAACTTTTCCAAAACAATCAGTAACTATATTTTGCTTTCACAAAGAAACGAAATTCTCGTAAAGAATGTTACTAAGAAACGATGCTTATTAAAGTAATTTCATTAAGAAACGATACTTATTAAAGAAATTTCACTAAGTAGCGATACTTATTAAAGTTATTTCACTAAGAAGCGAAACTTACTTTATTGATTTTATACTAAGAAGCGGAATTTTCCCAAGTAATTTTACCAAGAAGCGAAACTGACTAAAGTAATTTTACTAAGAAGGGAATTTAACTAAAGTAACTTGATTAAGAAGCGGAATTTACAAAAGTAATTTAGTTAGAAGCGAAACTTACTAAACCAATTTTACTAAGAAGCGAGATTTACTTTATTAATTTGCTAAGAAGCGGAATTTACCAAAGTAATTTTACTAAGAAGCGAAACTTACTAAAGTAATTTTACTAAGAATTGAAACTTACTAAAGTAATATTAGTAAGAAGCGAAATTCTCATTATTAAATTTACTAAGAAGCGGATTTCCTTTATATATATATATAATATAATATATATATATATATTATG
>NC_061107.1:83619059-83636559 GCF_015104395.2 Macrobrachium nipponense | reverse complement strand
TGCTGTTGTTGATTACATGTCAAAAGATGAAAAGGTAAATACAAAATTTAAAAAAATCTTTGCATGCTTGCGTACATTTACCATGCTGTGGTTGATTGCGTGCAAAAAAAAGTAAATGCAACATTTTCAAAAATCTTTGCACGCGTGCATACATTTCCATGCTGTTGTTGATCGCATGCCAAAAGAAAAAAGTAAAAAAGTAAGTACAAGCTTTTAAAAATCTTTGCATGCTTGCGTAGATTTGCCATGCTGTTGTTGATTGCATGCAAAAAAAAATTAAAAAATCTTTGCATGCATATATTTGTCCTGCATTCAAAAAAGCAAATAAAACAAGTAAAATTTTTTTGAATGTTTGCTTTCATTTTTTCCTGCTGTTGTTGATCGCATGCAAAGAAAAAAAAAATCTATTCCCTGCTTGCGTAGATTTGGCATGCTATTGTTGATGGCACGCAGAAAAGTAAAAAAAAAAAAAAAGGGGGGGGGGGGGGGGGGGGAGGGCGGTTTGAGGTCGGAGTATACATATGACGACACTGTTCTCATGCGATGAGAAACAGACGGACAAAATATTTTATCTTATTTGAGTGTAAGTGAACATGACGTTGAAGGTAGTTATTTGAAACTTTGTTGTTTATTCTCTCTGCCGTTTTCTAAACTTTAAAGCTTCGTTTTGATGGTTAACGTGTTTTTTTTTTTTTTCTCCCAGGATGTAAATGATTTTCGATTATTATTTTTTTTCGTATGTTATTTGTGCCTTTTGTTCATTAAATACCCTGGTGAAACGTATATCAGAGAGTTAGGCTTCAAATATTATTATTATTTATTATTATTATTATTATTATTAGTATTATTATTATTATTATTCACCAAAGCTGGTACGGCAGATTTTACTACGGTTTACAAACGCTGTGCTATCTTCAAGCTTTTATTTATACTTCTGTTATTATTTATCTATTTATCTATTATTCTTTCCTATCTTTATATTGTCTTTTATCTGGACGGTACAAGAACCGTATTCTTGTCTTGGTGAGGATATTATCTTTAGAAGTGAAAGTGCAGTCCATTATGAACGTGATATATGCTTTAGTATGAAATACGAAAAAAGAAAAGAAAAATATGCGAGCGAACGAGGATGACTCATTGGCACGAGTTAGAGAGAGAGAGAGAGAGAGAGAGAGAGAGAGAGAGAGAGTCATTTTGACAATATAAATGGTACAGTTGGAGGATTTATGTTTCGAGGGAAAAAATGTGTGGTATATACGCACTGTATTATGATTATTGTTATTATTTATTATCCTCTCTCTCTCTCTCTCTCTCTCTCTCTCTCTCTCTCTCTCTCTCTCGCTCTCTCTCTCTCTCTCTCTCATTCGTCTGTGGAGAGAAATGGTTTGATGAATGTTTTTAGTTGCAAATGTCTCTTCCAACCCCCCTCCCTTCCCTTCTCTCTCTCTCTCTCTCTCTCTCTCTCTCTCTCTCTCTCTCTCTCTCTCCTTTTTTTCAAGAGTTTTTATCAAGCATCCTTGCCATGTTGTTTAGGAGCCGTGAAGTGGAATAAATGTTGTAAATGAGAGAGAGAGAGAGAGAGAGAGAGAGAGAGAGAGAGAGAGAGAGAGAGAGAGAGAGTTGGGGTGGGTTTATGTTACACCTGATTTCTCTTAATGGCCTTTGACCCTCTTTATTTATAACAAAATCAAACAGACATACTCCGCACCGTCCTCTATTGGCCTGCCCTATTTAAATAACAAAATACACAAAATATCTTGTGGATTTAATTTTCCAATACTTTATTGAATCGAGAATTAATTGATTGTGTTTTGGTCCCCTATGAAAGACGAGGAAGTGAGGACAGTATCGTAACTTGATATATCTGCTTGTTAATGTCAGTGGTTTTATGTCCATTCATTTTTACTTTTATGTGTCTTATCGCGCATTTTGAGACAACGATGTATAATAATAGATCCGTGGAATCGGGATTTTCCCTCAGTCGTAGTAGGTATTCCAAACTCCGCCGTATAGTTCTTTGCACTGCTGACAGCAACTGTCTCCTCAACTGTCGTTTGTCGCTTCGTCCCTGAGACACAGTTCCCGAAATTCCGAGAAACCGGTGGTTGTTGAACTGTCGCACTTTTGTTCTTCCTGCCCTCGAGACTATGAAGAGAGATCCAGTGAGCAGCTGCGAATGAGTGCTTTATACTTAATGCTTTGTGGTTTTGATTGGTATTATGTATGAATTAATAAAAGGATTGAAAACGTTGCTTGCGCCCACAAGCATGCATATATATATAATATATATATTATATATATATATATATATATAATATATATATATAATATATATATATATTATATATATATTATATATATATAATATAATGAATAATTATCACATCGAACTCGTGGATCCATTTATATATCAATTCAAGCTACAAATGTCCTTTAATATCTAAATTCACTTTACCTCCCAAATGATATATTTTTCATATATGTACCGAAGGGGAATTTTTTAATTGATAATAATTTCGTCCCCCCATGGGATCGAACCACCGTCCAAGTGGACGGGGACGAAATCAGGACAGTCAGTGACGCTATCCAATCAGCCAACAGAGACGCTATAATTAAAGTTCATATCGATTCTGACCTTACAAATCACCCTTCGATCTGGGAGCTTTCGTAATTAGAATCGATATGAAACCCCGTCTACCATGTTGGCCAATTCGAGCGTTTGACAGCACGTAGCCTGTTGTTATGAATAATTATCACATCGACCGTGATCCATTTATATATCAATTCAAGCTACAAATGTCCTTTAATATCTAAATTCACTTTACCTCCCAAATGATATATTTTTCATATATGTACCGAAGGGGAATTTTTTAATTGATAATAATTTCGTCCCCCCATGGGATCGAACCACCGTCCAAGTGGACGGGGACGAAATCAGGACAGTCAGTGACGCTATCCAATCAGCCAACAGAGACGCTATAAGTTCATATCGATTCTGACCTTACAAATCACTCGATCTGGGAGCTTTCGTAATTAGAATCGATATGAAAACCCCGTCTACCATGTTGGCCAATTCGAGCGTTTGACAGCACGTAGCCTTTTGTTTATGAATAATTATCACATCGAACCGTGATCCTTTATATATCAATTCAAGCTACAATGTCCTTTAATATCTAAATTCACTTTACCTCCCAAATATGATATTTTCATATATGTACCGAAGGGGAATTTTTTTAATTGATAATAATTTCGTCCCCCATGGGATCGAACCACCGTCCAAGTGGACGGGGACGAAATCAGGACAGTCAGTGACGCGATCCAATCAGCCAACAGAGACTATAAATTCTATCGATTCTACCTTAACAAATCACCCTCGTATGAGCTTTCGTAATTAGTCGTATGAAACCCCGTTACCTGTTGGCCATTCGAGCGTTTACAGCACGTGCTGTTATGAATAATTATACATCGACCGTGATCCATTTATATATCAATTCAAGCTACAAATGTCCTTTAATCTAAATTCACTTTACCGCCCAAATGATATTTTCATATATGTACCGAAGGGGAATTAATTGATAATCGTCCCCCCCATGGGATCGAACCCCGTCCAATGGCGGGGACGAAATCAGCAGTCAGTGACGTATCCAATCAGCCAACATAGACGCTATAATTTCATAGATTCTGACCTTACAAATCACCCTCGATCTGGGAGCTTTCGTAATTATCTATATGAAACCCCTACCATGTTGGCAATGAGCATTTGACAGCACGTAGCCTGTTGATGAATAATTATCACATCGAACCGTGATCCATTTTATTATATTCAATTCAAGTACAAAGTCCTTTAATATCTAAATTCACTCACCTCCCAAATGAATATATTTTCATATATGTACCGAGGGGAATAATTGTAATAAATTTTGTCCCCCCTGGGGGGGGGGTTTCGAAACCACCTGACGGGGTGTCGGATACATGACGCTAATTACAATCAGCCAAACAGAGATATTCATGTTACCTTACATCATTGGACTTTGTAAGAATGAATGAAACCCCATATAAATGGATCACGGTTCGATGTGATAATTTTCATAACAAAAAGGCTACTGCTGTCAAACGCTCGAATTGGCAACATGTAGCGGGGTTTCTATCGATTCTAATTCGAAAGCTCCCAGATCGATGATTTGTAAGGTCAGAATCGATATATTATAGCGTCTGTTGGCTGATTGGATAGCGTCACTGACTCCGATTTCTCCCCGTCCACTTGGACGGTGGGTTTCCGATCCCATGGGGGGACAAATTATTATCAATTAAAAAATTCCCCTTCGGACATATGTGAAATATATCTTTTGGATAAAGTGAATTTAGATATTAAAGGACATTTGTAGATTGAATTGATATATAAATGGATCACGGTTCGATGTGATAATTATTCATAACAAAAGGCTACGTGCTGTCAAACGCTCGAATTGGCCAACATGTAGACGGGGTTTATATCGATTCTAATTACGAAAGCTCCCAGATCGTGATTTGTAAGGTCGAATCGATATGAACTTATAGCGTCTCTGTTGGCTGATTGGATAGCGTCACTGACTGTCCTGATTTCGTCCCCACCGTCCACTTGGACGGTGGTTCGATACCCATGGGGGGAGGAACGAAATTATTATCAATTAAAAATTCAAACTTCGGTACATTATATTTGAAATTAATCATTTGGGTGGGAGGTAAAGTGAATTTAGATTGATTAAAGGACATTTGTAGCGTTGAATGATATATTAAATGGATCACGGTTCGACTGTGATAATATTAAATTCATAACAAAAGGCTAACGTGCTGTCAAACGCTCGGAATTGGCCAACATGGTAGACGGGGTTTCATATCGATTCTAATTACGAAAGCTCCCAGATCGAGGGTGATTTGTAAGGTCAGAATCGATATGAACTTATAGCGTCTCTGTTGGCTGATTGGATTTAGCGTCACTGACTGTCCTGATTTCGTCCCCGTCCACTTGGGACGGTGGTTTCGATCCCATGGGGGGACGAAATTATTATCAATTAAAAAATTCCCCATTCGGTACATATATGAAAATATATCATTTGGGAGGTAAAGTGAATTTAGATATTAAAGGACATTTGTAGCTTGAATGATATATCATATATATATATATATATAGATATATATATATATATATATATATATATATAATTATACATATAATGTGTGTGTGTGTCTCTCTCTCTCTCTCTCTCTCTCTCTCTCTCTCTCTCTCTCTCTATACTATATATATATATATATATATGTATGTATGTATGTGTTTGTGTACATCCCATGTGTATGTATGTTTGTGTATATATATACAAGTATATATGTGTTTTGTTTATTTTATGTGCATGTAAATTTATAACTGATCGACAGACAAGTAAAGGACAAGAAAGGTCGAAAGGCCTTGAAGAACTCCATCGTTTCTATTTCCTTCGTAGCTTTTGTCTTTAATTTTCTATATATAATATGATAATATATATATATATATATATATATATATATATATATATATAGTATATATATATATATATATATCATATATATATATATATATATATATATATATATATATATATATATATATATATATATATATATAATATATGCATATGTATATGTATATATATATGTATATATAACAAGTTGCGCAAACACTTCACTAATTTACATGAAGTCCCATTTACAGCATTAGTCGGACATTGGGAGTATGGGACTAAGAATTCTCTCTCTCTCTCTCTCTCTCTCTCTCTCTCTCTCTCTCTCTCTCTCTCTTCGGTCATTCCAGGCTACTGGGTTTTTCTGTTTTTATCATTTGTCTCCTGATATGGCCATTTGTCGCACATCGATAATGGTGCAATTTTCTTCTGTCGTCTCGTCTATGGCGGTGAATATTTCCCCTTCAGGAGATTCTTCCTTCGTCTTATATCTCAGAGGGCAGCGCAGCTCGTTTTGCTTGTTTTAAGGAGTGTTCATAAAATATCCCAGTATCTCTTTTTCCGTAGGGTTATTGTGTATATACGAGTATATGTTTTAGTGCATGTGTGTATGTGTATATCTATTATATATATATAATATAATATATATATATATAATATTTATATATATATATATATTATATATATATAACCCATATATATATATATATATTATATATTGTATCTATATCTATATATTTATATATATATATACTATATATCATATATATATATATTATAATAATATATATGACAAACTACCGGACCGATTTGAACCAAATTTGGACCATACCTCCAGATTTTATAGGGGTTGGTTTTAACCCGGTGTCGTGTAGATCTGGATATCCGGCCTTATGTCCGGCCAGATATCCGGCCATGCTAACTTCTTTGATATTAGTTGTAGAGATAAAAAAAAAAAAACATTACTCTGATAGAACTTTCTACGAGGATTATAAATATGCTCTTACTTTCCTCCGTCGATAAAAAAATAACGATATTACGCCAGGTATATCATAATCTTCGCTTTCTAATATTTTATTAATTTTTCCATAAATCTGTTTTCCCACCTATTTTATCAGTATATGGGCCATTTCTTCTATGGAATCTGTAAATTAAAGGACTTTTAGCTTACTCGTAAAATAATGTATGCACGATTTGAATAATGATAAAAAATAATGATAATAGATACTTACATTTATCTGCATACATAGAATTTTGATATATTGATAAGAATTGAGTAACAAAGGGGCGTCAAAATCGTCGCAAACCAGATGGTCAAGTAGGACAGAAGATCCAGGAGAAACTTCATGTTAATTTTATGTAGTAACTGGTCGTTTCACTTGCCAGAGGTGTTGTTGTTGTTGTTGTTGTTGTTGGTTGTTAAGAGAATGTAATACATCTCTAAAATTCTTACCTCGAGAGATTCGTGGGCTGATATTCCTAACAATACGTTGATTCCTGCCCGAGTTACAGATGCTGGAGGGGAAACTGTTGCCAAGAGTGTGTATATATATGTGTATACATATATATACTTATATATATATATATATATATATATATATATATATAATTATATATATATATATATATAAAGGTTTTTTTGCCACGAAGGAAAAAATGAAAGAGCGAGAGCTATCTCGCTTTTTTTATTTTTTCCTTCGTGGCAAAAAAAAACACCTTTATTTATACATAGCATCACGTTTTATATACTTCGTGATCAAGTTATTCATATATATATATATATATATATATATATATCTATATTAGTACTATATTATACTATATAATATTCTATATATACATATATACATACATACATACATACATATACACGCTTCATTAAACCTAACAATAGTTCTGTACAGGTTTTCTCTCTCTCTCTCTCTCTCTCTCTCTCTCTCTCTCTCTCTCTCTCGCTCCTCTCTCTCTCTCTCTCTCTCTCTAATCTACTGACTGAACCCAGAGAATTTTCTTCGCCTTCTGCTATCGTAATTTTTGACGTTAGACAAATGGAGACACTTGATTGCGAGGCTGTGCTCCGAAGGGGGTTAGTGCTGTGAGTGCACCTCATGCGGTGCACTGTAGGTGTTACTTAAGGCTCTTTGGAGCGTTCTTTCGGCCCCTAGATGCAACCCATTTAATTCCTTTTTACTGTACCTACGTTCATGTTCTCATTCTTCCATTTTACTTTCGACCCTCTCCTAAGAATTGATTCCTGTTGTTCTTTGTAAATTTTTTTACTGTTAATTTCCGGTTAAGCCCTGAATGACCTCACAGGTCCCAGCGCTTGGCCTAAATTCTGTATATTCTATTTTTTTCTAAGAGGTTGCTGGTGCTCTTTTATGTAGTGAGTAATCTTCTCTGCTCGATTTGTTCTGATTTATTTAATTGTTTGTCCGTCTATATATGGCTTCTTGTTTTCATATTATTTCTTGACAAAATTACCTCCAGGTGTTTTCGAGGTAAGAACTGTTGGTTCCCCAATTTTCCACAAGTGCAGCGTCATTTCTGAAGAAGATTAAGAGTGTTTCTTTGTTAGTGATTTTATTTAAGTGATTGCGTATTTACTTATTTACTTTAGTTATATATGAAAACCTTGAAGACTTTAGAAGCAGGCCGTGATCTTATTGATCAAGCCAAATCAGGTGTTTTCCAACAAATTAGTAATCCTCCGACTCTTCTTCGTTAATTGAATTCATCTCATTTGCATTGTGAAGTTGCTGCTGTCTGGTGTGCTTATCTACACATATTACTTTGGCAAGTGTTCTGGAGAGGTTTATAATTAGTTAGCTTCGAAGCCCAAGAGTTTTTGGATATTCTTTTAGCGAATTCAACATTTAGTTCTGCCTGCTTGTTTCTTTAACCACGCAGAGAAAGTCTTTGTGTAGTTATTTATCTCTCTCTCTCTCTCTCTCTCTCTCTCTCTCTCTCATATATATATATTATATATATATATATATATATATATATATATATATAATTGCATCCTGAAAATATGGAACGTGATGATTATATATAAATAATGGCTAAATCCACAAAGGACTTACTGTCCTTTACTCTGGGGACTGCTAAGTAAAGGACAGTAAGTTGAAAGGCCTATCACCACTCCATTATTTCACTCTCCTACGTGGATTTTGCCTTTATGTATGTGTGAGGTTTTATATATAGATAAATTTATATGGCATGGCTCAGTAATATATATGCTTGAATAAATGTGTATATAGCGTGGCTCAGTGGTACAATACCGAGCTTGCATTTTTAAGGTCGGTGGTTCGTGCCGTGATTAACGCTCACCAGTTGACCCAGCTGTGTGTGGTAGGTACCTGAGGGTTGTGCTAAATACCCTTGTTTTTCTGCATTGGTAGAAATAACGTTTGTTCACTCATTAACTAATCTTGCATACTTGCAGGGTGTTTCAGAGTTATTTCGTAGTGGGGAAGTCTTATTCAGTGTTTTTACTTTTTATTTTTTTATTATTATTATTTTTTTTTTTGTGAGAGCTGTGAGAGAGGGGGTCTTGGTTGCAGTTGGACCTGCATGTAGGTCCTGCCATCTATTATTAACTTTGCCGCATTAGCTTGGCAATGCTTAGTCTTGTTCGCCTCACGTGGACACCTGCCGCGAGCCTGTTTAACCAAGCGACTCTGGCATAGGGGGGACCGGCCCCTGCCCCCGCCCCTCCCCCCACTCCTAAGACCCATCTTGTAGTACCTATCCCGGCAGAGTACGCGCGCTGGCATTCTCATACACAAACACTCTCTCTCTCTCTGTCTCTCTCTCTCTCTCTCATACACGCACACATATACACCCATACATACATACATGCACACTCAGGGGGATGGCGATCTAGAGAGAGAAATTGATTTCGTCATGAGCAGAATTATGGCCAAGTTTGCTAAGTAGAATTAGGACTTGTTGAGAGAGAGAGAGAGAGAGAGAGAGAGAGAGAGAGAGAGATAGATTAAGCTTCAAGGAAAGTGTTTGCTTAAAACTGTGACTATTATGTTCTAAGCAAATCTGCTCTCGTTGGAAGAGCTTCTGCTAAATGCTCTTAACCACTTACCTGCGCAACACTGGACGGACTTTTGATGTGAGCGAGCTGTAAGGAGATTTCATTTATTCACTCAGAGAGACTGTATATGTGTGTGTTTATTTATAAATAATATATATAAGTATATGTATATATATATATATATATATATATATATATATATATATATATATATATATATATTATATATATATATATATCCACAGGCGAAAAATAAGATATGTGGAAGTGTGATAAATGAATCACGTGATCAAGTGTTAATAAGCATATATATCTATATATATATATATATATATATATATATATATATATATATGTGTGTGTGTGTGTGTGTGTGTGTTGTGTGTGTGTGTGTGTGTATGGGTGTGTATGTGTGTGTGTGTTTACGTGCAGTTTTTGTGACACATCCAAATTGAATATTGCTCCGTTTCCCACTGGAAGTGTGTTGAATTAAATACGAATGCAAATTTTCATCAGTGATTAAGCTACTGAGTGATCTGATTTGTGTGGCACGTGGAAGTCTTATCTGATCTTCCCTTTTCCTGTCTCACCTTCCCATCTTCCTGTTTTCTCTTCCCGTTCCACCGGATGACGGAAATGGGTGACATCCTTTCGCCTAGTTTCTGTCGTACACATTCATTCAAGTCATGCGTTCTGGTGTCTTCAGAGTTATATCTTGTTGTTCTAGCTTGGTAGTTGATATACTTATTATGTTGACTCTTTAAGGATTAAGCATTGAAGGTTATTATTCAGTCACTAAACAGCATCAAAAGATATCACTAAAGCTATTCCTTAGAAGACAGACACGGCATACCAAATTAAGATCGTTTATGGAGGTGTTACGGCGAAGAATTGGCAACCAGAAATACCGGCCAAGAATCAAGGGATAGAAAAGAGGAGTCGAATTCTTTACACGCTTTTGGGAATCGGGTTGGAAGCCTGAGCCTACCGGTGCGAACTTGAAATCTAGACTCGATTTCAGTGTCCAGAGGTCCTTTGCCAAATCTCGAACGCTGCGAGAGGAGACGAGCCAGCATTATTTGGATTCAGTAGGGATTGCTTGGAACGTGATCTTGATTTATGCGCTGTGTCTTCTAACGGCTATATTCTAAGTGGCATTCGCCAGTGATCCTGAGGCATTTTAACAGTTTTATCGTCTATATTGTCAGTGTCATCCATCAATTAACCCAGGAAACTTATACCATTTTTATCGGCTATTTCTAAGTGTCATTGGCCAGTGATCTGAAGACGTATAACATTTTTATTGTTTGTATGATAAGTGTCATTTACCAATGATCCTAACACCCACAACATTTTTATGTGTTGTATTCTAAGTGTCATTTACCAATGATCCTAACACCCACAACATTTTTATGTGTTGTATTCTAAGCGTCATTTACCAATGATCCTAAGATCTAAAATAGGTTTTAGGATAATTGGTAAATGACAATTAGAATATAGCCGATAAAAACGTTATAGTTCTTAGGATCATTGGTAAAAAAATTTTATCACATTTTTATCGGCTAAATTCCAAGTGTCATTCACCAGTGACACTCAAACCTTATCACATTTTTATTGGCTATACTCCAATGACCTTAAAACCTTATATTACTTGTTGACGAAGTCCTCTTAAAGTTCATTTCGAAATAGAAACTGTTGAAGTACGTCAAGTTTCCACAAGTCCCACAACATTTCTGAAAACGGAAGAAGATTAAAAGTGAGTCCTAAGAGTGAATCGTTGTAAGTGATTTCTTGCTTCTTTACTTGTTTGCTTTCACTATATCTGAAAACCCATGATCTGGTGGTCATGACGCTTGCCGCCCCAGTGAGAGTGACAGGGCTCGATGACCTTGCTAGGCTGAGTGATTTATGAAAGTTCTGTCAGGCTCTTCTAGTAGTCTAGTTAGTCGACTGGTGAGTTACATAATATATATATATATATGTATGTATACATATATATGTGTGTGTGTGTGTGTGTATATATATATATATGTATATATATATCTATATATATATATAATATATATATTAATATGTATGTATATATATTATATATAAATAAAAGCAGTTGTTAGTCCTTGGCCTTTCGTTTGAGAGACATTGTTCGATCCCGATGTGAGTTAGAAAGTTTTATATAAATCGTATATATATGTATAATATATGAATATATTTATATACATAGCATATAATATATATTTCTACGTGTACTTTTAACAATGCTCGTGACTGTAACCTGTGTATAGAAAAGTCATTCGAATTATTTGTCAGTATGTGATTGGCAGCCATAATTAAATTTGGAGGGCTGTTGATGAGACAGGAAACTTGAATTGGACTTGCACTGAATTCACGCACCTTTCTTCGTATTACATATTTTATGATAAATATCAGGACCTGAAATTTCGGGCGGAAACGCCTCCGTTTCTATAGTTTAGTATTGAAGGACAATGGGATTAATTAACAATCTGTCATACGTCTTCTACTTTATTGAAATTAAAAAAAAAAAATTAAATCCTTTATGGTATATAGAATCCTGTTTACTTTTTCTTTAAAACATTTATGAAATTAAAATTGTCTTCCAGTTAAGGCAATTAGCACAGTCAGTCCCAATTTCTCTCCAAACATTCAAATTAGATGAAATGGGAAATTGCTGTCAGATTGTTTGTTAGTTACCTTCACTCTCATAAATGCCGTTATATTTTTGGGGGGTGAACATGACTCTCTCTCTCTCTCTCTCTCTCTCTCTCTCTCCTCTCTCTCTCTCTCTCTCTCATAGACTTCAGACTTCAGACATTGTTATGCTTTTAGGTTTAAACGTGGCTCTCTCTCTCTCTCTCTCTCTCTCCTCTCTCTCTCTCTCTCTCTCTCTCTCTCTCTCTCTCACACTGTTACGTTTTTGGCGATTGAACGTAACTGTGTGTGTGTGTGTGTGTGTCTGCATCTGGTGGGCATGCTTGTGTTGGTTTTTGTCGTTGACCGCGACTACAAGACAGCTCTCAAATCTGAGAGCGATATCAGTTTCCAACTGATTCCTGCAATAGCTGCTGGATTTAATGCGACATCGTAATTGGCTCAGAATCAAGATTTTTTTCTCTATTTTTTTGTGTGGATTTTTTCCCTTTTTTTGTGGATTTAGTACAGACATCAAGTGGACAGGGTAGATACAGTCTGAAATATGTAGGGGGGAAAACATGAGAGGCTGTTTTTCGAACAGTGTTATTATTATTATTATTATTATTATTATTATTATTATTATTATTATTATTATTATTATTAATAATGAATAATAATAATAATTGTAGTTGACCCCGATTCCTTTGGAAGAAGCCCACAAGGGCCACTGACTTGAAATTCAACCTTCCAAAGAATGCGGTGTTCATTTGAAAGAAGTAACAGAAGGTAAGAGAAAATATAGAATGAAAAGGTCAATTATTAGAAACGGCAGAGTACATTCAGAAATTCGTCCATAATGGGATAAAGGAAGAAGGTACTCTGTAATTTAAGTACACTGAATGTCTCGTGGTTCATACCAGATGGGTCTCTCTTGGCACCTCGTATTCTAGCTAAAATAGGGTCACACCACTTGGAATGACTCTGAGCTACAGTGCCATGATTAACCCCCTATCCCCCTTCCCGAACCCCCACCTTACAACCCACTTGTTTTTGTTTTTGTGTTTTTTTTTCTTTGCAGGCAGTTTGATGTTACAAAGTTCATATTCTGACTTCGATTCTCTGTGAAGGATGTGATTCTTAGTATGTTAGTGTTTTTTTTTTTTAATTTATTTATTTTTATTTGGTTATACCGATACCGGCATCTCCCAGGTGCGTAGGCTACGAGTACCGCTGCACTCTTGCTTTTTGTACACTGCAACTTAATGTGTTTTTTATTTATTTATTCATTTTTCTTTTAAGTTTTGGATCTAGTCGGAAACTTCATAACTTTTCCCAATAGGCACCTGTGGCTTTTAGATTAGCATCCTACTTTTCCGTTTAGAGTTGCAGGTTGGCTGATTATTAGTATCTGAGTTTCATGGACGGTGGTTCCTTGTCCTGAGTTATAGGTAGTATATGAGTGCGCAAACGCCCAAGACAGAATGTATATGCACATCATAGTGAGATTGCTTGAGATGCCACTGCAATGGTTGGGTGTGGTAGGGTCTGAGGACCGATTAGATTTTCGTAATACAATGGCATATAGGCATGCCAATTCCATCAGGAACTAAATCAACCGCTTTTACCTTTTTAAACATTGATATTTAGAATATTTTTAAACTCTATTTATATAATTATCAATTTCATTAATGATATTGATTTTAAAACTCATTATTCATATAATTTCCAATTTCATTCACTCTCATCATAGCGCTGAATGACCCTATGGTTCCCAGCGCTTGGATCTGTGCGTAAATCACATATACCATTCCACCAACAGAGCTTTTCAGGACAATCATGACACTCTGGCATGAATTGAATGAACTGCAGTCTGTCTGTCAGTGTAGGCCTATTTTCAAATGCGAATTGACGGATTCTTTTCTCATAATGTGTGATAATTCATCTGTGCGGTTTAATGAACAACACACACACACACACACACACACACACGCGGAGCTGTGATTGAACATTATCTTTAAGCTGGAGTGAGGGAGGTTAATGCTCTGATATACATTATCTCCTTCCTCTTTTGAGAGACCTATAGGAAATCCATTCTCTCCGAAGTCGATCGGATTGCACTCTCCCTACTCAGGTGATGGGCGCGTCAAGTCAAGGTCGCTATTGCAGTACGCGTTGTTTATTTTGTACCTCTCTCTCCTCTCTCTCTCCTCTCTCTCTCTCTCTCTCTGTTTAGTAATTAGTGTTCTGACGTTTACCAAAATAGAATCTTTACAGCATGAAGATACGTACTTATTAATGGCTGTATTCTCTCTCTATCTCTCTCTCTCTCTCTCTCTCTCTCTCTCTCTCTCTCTCTCTCTCTCTCTCTCTCTCTCTCTCTCTGTACAGTAATTAGTGTTCTGACGTTTACCAAAATAGAAACTTTACATCGTGAAGATACATACTTATTATGAATGGCTGTATTCTCTCTCTCTCTCTCTCTCTCTCTCTCTCTCTCTCTCTCTCTCTCTCTCTCTTCAGTAATCAGTGTTCTGACGTTTACCAAAATCGAATCTTTACAGGATGAAGATACATACTTATTGTTATTAATGACTGTATTCTAAAAGTTCATTTCAGCTCTTGTTTGAGCAGTGTCTTACTCTAAAATGATATCTGTCCTGTGGTGTTTTTATTAAAGTTAAAAAAGCCAATATGTTTAGTTCTTCTTTTACAGAGTATTTCGAATAGCAAACTTAACATAGCAGATCGCGTTATATAAGAATAGTCTCGCCCAGTAGCTTAAGTAAACTTAACAAGGCAGATGACATTTCTATCTTAATTGTGCTCGAATATCTATTATCTTGTTGTGACTTTATTACAATAGATTTTCTTTGTCAGCTAATAATCTTATCTCGGCAACTTCTGTAACGGATGTGGGTTCATAAAATGTACGAGAAAATGGCTATTTGACGTATAAATGGATGGCTTGCATTTAACGCATTTTATCCATTTATTAATCTGTTAATTTAATTTTTTTATTTGATAATTATTTCCTCTTTTTAATAAGTGACATTTCTTCTTTATGTATTCCCCTTTACCTTCCTAATGAGCTTGAATTTCAAGTCAGTGTCCCCTGTGGTGGGCTGGTTCCTTATGAATAGTTTTCGTCTTCTGAGTAATGGCAACAATAATCGGGCAAGAAACCTACTTAATTAATACTTTCTATTTTGTGCATTTGTCAACAAAGGCTTCCAGATGTTAAAAGGGAATTAATAATATGTCAGTGAAGGGACAGACGTCGTGATATTTAATATACAAAATGACGAGGAAAAGATTTCGCGAAAGAATTTACCTCATAGTTTAGAAAGATATGCGGGAAAAGGGTTGCCTTCACTAGCCAAGTGGACATCCCAGGAACCAACGGTGCGCCGATTTCTGTTCACAGAAAACGGAGGGTAAGGCCGGGCGGCCGGTCAGCAGAGGCAGTAGCACAGGAAAAATTTAGAACAGCCGTCTCTCTCTCTCTCTCTCTCTCTCTCTCTCTCTCTCTCTCTCTCTCTCTTGCTTGAGAGATAAAATGGTCAATTCGGCGACGTGCAAAAATAACCTGTGTCAACACGCACACTCTTGAGAGCGAGGGAGAGCTCCTCTGTGGTGTAAAGAACATAATTTTTATGTAAATACACACACATTTAAAAGAGAGAGAGAGAGAGAGAGAGAGAGAGAGAGAGAGAGAGAGAGAGAGAGAGAGAAGGGGGTGGGGGCCGCAGGTACGCGTTCTTGAGACAGAGGGAGAGCTCTTCTCTGGTATAAAAAACGTAATTTAAACGTAGATTCACATGCATGTAAGAGAGAGAGAGAGAGAGAGAGAGAGAGAGAGAGAGAGAGAGGATGGCCAAGCAGGCGTACCAAATATTTTCAACGTGTCACTGAAGTGACCACCACATTCCTTAAATATTCGGCAGAAAAAAAAAATAAAATAAAATAAATAAATAAATAAAGCAATTAGCTGTGGATTCCGAGGTAAAGTCTTCAACAGATTCGACGGCCATAAACCGGAAAATTGAATTTGAAATACAAAAGTATAATGAGTTTCCGGAGCTGAATTATTTCAAGAAAAGAATTCCCAGTGAGTTTAGTGGCTCTCAGCCCTCACTCACTCTTGCCAATTACACCTGTCACCGGGACTGCTAAAGGAACTTGGTCATTCTTTATCCGGGCTTTGGGCTCTCCCCATCAGAACATTAGAAGCATTAATGAGCCATGTTTGTTTGTTTGTTCGTATGGTGTTTTTGCGTTGCGTGGCACCAGCGGTTATTCAGCAACGGGACCAACGGCTTTACGTGACTTCCGAACCACGTCGAGAGTGCACTTCTGTCACCAGAAATTCACATCTCTAACCCCTCAATGGAATGCCCAAGAATCGAATCGCGGCCAAGGAGGTGGCACGTCAACACCATACCGGCCACGCCACTGAGGCGCTGCGAGCCACGGTGAACTAGGGAGTTTTCGAAACGCTTAATCGTTAGTTCGCTCACATTACTCTTGCTATTTTCTTATGATCTTGACGCGAGCTGGACTTTCAGAGTCTATTGCATTATGTAAGTTGAGACCATTGTTCCTTGAAATGGAAACCCTTTGTCAACATTTGAAGAAAAGAGCTTATTCAAGGACACTTGTTGACGTGATTGAAAGGTGGAAGATATACGCTGGATTTGGCCAATAATCATTATCCATAACATGGAACTAGGATTGTGGATCTGAGAGAGTATATTTCAGCTGCAGGTATTCCCATTAAGGAAACTTATTTTTGCACAGTACGGGGACATACATGGTGTAACACTTAATTTTTTTTTCTTTTTTAAAGATAGACACAGTAATAATACTCCTTCATAAGCACCAAGTTCGAGGGAAAAATTCTGTTTTAAGTGTCAAAAACAGTTATAATATTTTGGCCAGTTTTTTTTTCTCCGAATTTTGGAGTAAGAACGTGAAGTTTCAAAACATGTGATTTCAAAGTTTGAATTAATAATTTATTTTTTATTACAGTATTTCAGTGTTTCTCAAGCAACATGAATTGAAGATTTTGCTCTGTTTATTCTTTGTCATTTTTACTTGTAAAATAGAGAATCATGAGTATTTAAGAAGAAAAGTTAAGTATACCTTAATTTAACCAGACCACTGAGCTGAATAACAGCTCTCCTAGGGCTGGACCGAAGGATAAGATATTATTACGTGGCTATGGACCAATTAGTTACCTAGCAACTGGACCTACAGCTTATTGTGTGATCCGAACCACATTATATCGAGAAATTAATTTCTAATTACCTGAAATAAATTCCTCCGA
>NC_061107.1:83609059-83614059 GCF_015104395.2 Macrobrachium nipponense | reverse complement strand
AACAAGATTCAATGATATTCCTTTTAACTGTGTCAGTTACATGGGACTAAGGCTCTTGCTTGACTCCAGTTAATAGGATGGTCTAAATCTCTCATATGTACAAATAATGCATTCGATATTTGCCCAGTTCTCACAGAATATTGATGTTGCTTAAGACGCTGTGAAAGAGATTTGCCAGTCTGTCCGTAATAGATTTTATCACACTTTTTTGCAAGGAATTTCATATATGCAGCCTGGAAGATCTTTAGGAGAATTTTTGATTACTAAACTCTTGACATTAATATTACTGAAAACAACATTTATGTTAAAAAGCTTTAAAATTCTAGGAATATCTAAAAACCTTTCATCATAAGGTAATTTTAGAATGTTATGCTTACTAAATTCAAGTTTGTCATTAGTTGAATAAAATGTTTTTCTAGCTCTTTTCCATGGCCACATCTACAAAAGTCCTTGGGTATTTAAGTTTCAATGCAATATCATAAATAGTTTTAATTTGTTCAGCGTCAATAAACTGCGGGCTACAGACACGTAAAGCCCTTAGGAACATCCCAGAAAAAAACAGAGAATTTAACATTTTGATGTGATTGGAGTAGTAATGAACAAAAGAGGCAATATTAGTTGATTTTCGAAAGACTGAAAAGGTGAAATTTCTATCATTTCTATGGACAGTTACATCAAGAAAATTCAAATTACAATTTCTTTCTTCCTCTACAGTAAATTTTATAGAAGGGACTAAATTATTGAGATTATTAAGGAATTCCTGGAGGTTTTCGTGAACTGGCCAAATACAGAAGATATCATCCACGTATCTAAACCAAATAATTTTTGGTTTTGGGGCAAAATTCTTGGTAAGAGTTTTGTCTCAAAAAATTCCATGTAAATATTGCTAAGGACAGGAGATAAGGGATTACCCATGGCCATGCCAACTTTTGTTTGTACAAAAAATTCCCCATTGAAACAAAAAAATTTACTATCTTTGATACATAACCTTATGAGACTAATGAGATTTTCTACACTTAAGGGAATGTCATGACGCTCTAATTCCCTCTTCCAAATATTCAAGTAAGTCATCTACAGGCACTTTTGTAAATAAGAGACAACATCAAAACTAACCATATTAAAATCATAATTCAAATTTAAACTAAGTCGATTTTGTTTACCAGTGAGAATTCTTCGCCTAGCCAGAGCGACCTTTCGACGAGTTTCAACGCATCATACTTCAGAAACACATCGACATCACAAAAGTGGAAGTAGATGATGCGTTCCGTACACTTAGAAGCAGACGGTATAGCTTTAATCAGACGGTTCATGTCGATTGGAAGAATCGGATGCTGGATTATTGCTATGGAAAATTGAGAAAGTGCTGCAAACCGTCTGAAAGGAAGCTCCAAGTCAAGCTGAAAAATCTATTGCTGAAAGCGACTGGACTAAGCATGCCAACGTGGACTTCATGATTAATTTATCTGACAAACCCAGTGGATAGTGCTACGACAGCGGCTTTGGGATATGGGTTAAGCTTTGGTGTATTTAATGGTAACCTGGACTGTGTCGACATCTCAAAATCCTTTTGTTATTTAGAAAAATTGAATCAAAACCTATGCCCTGATGATATCAATATTTGTAAAGGTACTTGTGTATGGTGCTATGAGTAAACCTTCTCCCCCTAATGTACCCGTGAGATTTCTCCAGGCTTTTAAGAAAATTAAAGAAAGACGAAACAGTGAAGTGACAAAAGCAGATAAATCTAATGCAGTGGTAATTATGAATAAAAGTGACTATATAAGTAAAATAATGACATTGCTAAATGACATGATTACTTATACGAAACTGAGGTCTGACCTACACAGACAGTTAACTCCCATTTTAAATAAAAACAAATTAAATCCATTTTGAAGGGCTTGGACCATTTAATTAAACAGTTTACACCGCAATGCGCCTCCCTACCTTACATGTATGGTTTAGTCAAGACACATAAAATCAATAACCCTATCAGACCAATCATTAGTTCAGTGGGCTCAGTTTCGTATAATTTTATCTAAATGGCTTGTAAAAAATTCTTACTCCTTTGGTAGGAAATATTCTAACACGAATGTTAAAAACATGTCGATTTTATAAACAAATTGAATAGTTTAAATTTGAATTATATTTTAATATGGTGGTTAGTTTTGATGTTGTCTCTTTATTTACAAAAGTGCCTGTAGATGACTTACTTGAATATTTGGAAGAGGAATTAGAGCGTCATGACATTCCCTTAAGTGTAGAAAATCTCATTAGTCTCATAAGGTTATGTATCAAAGATAGTAAATTTGTTTCAATGGGGAATTTTTTGTACAAAGTTTGGCATGGCCATGGGTAATCCCTTATCTCCTGTCCTTAGCAATATTTACATGGAATTTTTTTGAGACAAAACTCTTACCAAGAATTTTGCCCCAAAAAGTTATTTGGTTTAGATACGTGGATGATATCTTCTGTATTTGGCCAGTTCACGAAAACCTCCAGGAATTCCTTAATAATCTCAATAATTTAGTCCCTTCTATAAAATTTACTGTAGAGAAGAAAGAAATTGTAATTTGAATTTTCTTGATGTAACTGTCCATAGAAATGATAGAAATTTCACCTTTCAAACCTTTTCAGTCTTTCGAAAATCAACTAATATTGCCTCTTTTGTTCATTACTACTCCAATCACCATCAAAATGTTAAATTCTCTGTTTTTCTGGGATGTTCCTAAGGGCTTTACGTCTGTAGCCCGCAGTTTATTGACGCTGAAATTAAAACTATTTATGATATTGCCATTGAAACTTAAATACCCAAGGACTTTTGTAGATGTGGCATGGAAAAGAGCTAGAAAAACATTTTATTCAACTAATGACAAACTTGAATTTAGTAAGCATAACATTCTAAAATTACCTTATGATGAAAGGTTTTAGATATTCCTAGAATTTTAAAGCTTTTAACATAAATGTTGTTTTCAGTAATATTAATGTCAAGAGTTTAGTAATCAAAAATTCTCCTAAAGATCTTCCAGGCTGCATATATGAATTTCCTTGCAAAAAGTGTGATAAAAATCTATTACGGACAGACTGGCAAATCTCTTTCACAGCGTCTTAAGCAACATCAATATTCTGTGAGAACTGGGCAAATATCGAATGCATTATTTGTACATATGAGAGATTTAGACCATCCTATTAACTGGAGTCAAGCAAGAGCCTTAGTCCCATGTAATGACACAGTTAAAAGGAAAATATCATTGAATCTTGTTTTATCAAGTCAAATAATAGAAATGTTCTAAATTTAAGTCTTGGTTTATTTAAACTTGATGCTTTCATAATGAAAAAAGTTGTAGATAAATATAAGCAACAAAATTAAATATATTCAGTTTTTACATGTTTTGGACTGTAAAGATACTTTGTATTTCGGTTAGGTCAGAATCTGTTTAAGTTTGTGACCGTGTGATATCCGATAATCCTGGATTATCCCTTTTAATTTTTACCCTTTTGATAATTAACCATCTGTATTCCTGATCTTGTTGTACCTGAGGCCTTCCTCTCCGATTTGTACTTTAGTAGCTCCTTGACGATGTCTTAATAAAGACGAAAGCGCTTGGATTTCTGACTGTCATTTCCCGTGGTATTCGCTTATTTATGAAGTCACGTGCATCTACTGTGATTTTTTTAAGCATATATATATATATATATATATATATATTATATATATATATATAGATATATATATATATATATATATATACACCTCGTGTTGATGACAGTTTAATTATGTATTATTTGCCAACGGATGATGACAGGTTTCAGTTATTCATATAAGTTGCCGTTACTATTTACGCCGCAGTGACCTGCATGTTAATTTGGGTCGTCTTAGCTCATTAAAATGATTAAGGGTTGGGACACGATCTTGCCACTGTAAGCAGTAAAGTGCTGCTTCCGTTGTCGGTGTCTTTATGTGTAGTTGTTGCAGAATCTCAAACAATGCTAGTTATAAGGGCAAACTTCTTCAGTAATGGAATTATGGATTTCGTCTGTGCAGCGTCGCGATCACCCTCCAGAAGTTCTGGAGAACCTCAGAGATATTGTGTCTCATACATATTCCTTTCCCGCGTTATTCTCTTGTATCTTCTAGATAATTTCCAGTGTAGATCTTCGGGAGTCTTACCAGTTGAAAACTTGTCGTTTCGACAATTCCTAACAGTTCCTCGTTGGACGAGTGGGTTACGTGCTCGCCTACCAAGTTCAGTAGTCCCGAGTTCGATTCTCCGCTCTGCCAACCTGGGATCAGAGGAATTTGTTATTGGTGATTAGAAATTAATTTCTCGATATAATGTGGTTCGGATCCCACAATAAGCAGTAGGTCCCGGTACTTAGCCGCGTAAAAATATCTAATACTTCGGGCCAGCCCTAGGAGAGCTGTTAATCAGCTCAGCGGTCTGGTTAAACTAAGGTATACTTAACCTTTTCGACAATTCCGAATGGATTTTTATTTTCATTTATATTTTTATACCAGTGCAGGTGGGGTTGGTGCCGTCAATCCACCTCACACGGTGCACTGTAGGCATTACTTGAGGTTCTTTGCAGCGTCCCTTCAGCTCCACGCTGCAACCCCTTCTATTCTATTGCTTTTGCTGTACCTCCGTTTTTAGTCTCTTTCCTCCATCTTGCTATCCACCCTCTCATAACAATTGTCTTATAGTGCGACTGCGAGATTTTCCTCGTGTTACGCCTTTCAAACCTTTTTAACTCTCATTTTCTCTTTCAGCGCTGAATGACCTCATAGGTGCCAGTGCTTGGCCTTTAACCAAAAATGTAAAATTCCATTATATTTATATTTTTTATATCTATTTGCATTAAATTATTCGCATTGTAAGTAGTTCCTGCACTGCTCTGGTACAGCTACAAAAGATGCATTTGTGTCGTGTGGAATGCCAAGCTTATAACACAGTAGCCGTTAGACCCATAACCCCCCCCCTCCACGATCCTAACTTACTTTC
>NC_061107.1:83601559-83604059 GCF_015104395.2 Macrobrachium nipponense | reverse complement strand
GTGGAGGTCTGAATCTGCGTCATTCTGGAACCCGGGCGTGGAACGGGAATATTTGCAAACCCGGTACATTAAAGGGAAGGGTCGGGAGGAGTGAACTACACCATCCTACATGTGTCACCCTTGTCCTTTTTGACTTCTGACCTTTCAAGTGAGGTACCAAGACTTCGCCCCTCCCCCCTTCCCCCTTCCCCCCTTCTTGAAACGGTATTAATGACAAAGGACACTCTTCGAGGTCTCACCTGATTTTCCGTCGTGTTTTTTTTTTTTTTTTCGGGAGGTTTTCGTGATCGTGATCGTCATTTGGTGGCTCTTAGTTTAATCACGAATTTTTCGGTAAAACACAGTGCTTTTAAAGCTAAGGCCCATCGTGCTAATAGGCATATCCTTTTTCCTATTTCTGTTGCTTTGTTTGATTTTCCTCCCATGCTAACATCGGGCCAATAACCCCTATCTCAAAAATAAATAAATACAAAAAATTTCAAAGTTCAAATTTATCTAAGAGTCGGATGTGTCAGGATTTATCGTTTTACAATCGCAATTCTAACAGATTTATTACACATGTCTTGAATGCCTTGAAGCAGCTGTCCTGATGAATGATCAGCTGACAGATGACAGAGCACATGAATGGCGTCAGCCACTTTAGTCAGACTACGGAGGTTCGAGTTAAATGAATTTTTCTAACAAACCGATCTCTTCTCTCTGTGGTGCCTATTACCTTTACTTACTTCTTTCAAATGAACACTATAATTTGGAAGCCTGAATTTCAAGTCAGTGGTCCTTGTGGTATGCTTTTTCCATATGAGTAGGGTTCATCTTTTTCTTAATATAATATAATAATAATAATGTCCACCTCTATCCAGAAGGTAAGGGGTCGGTTGCCCTAATGCGTCGTCTCCGGCCATTTCTGTCAAACACATCAATTCCTCCCTCACTTTATCAAGCCATCTAATTCTTTACCTCCCTCTCGATCTGCTCTACCCCTAACAGGTACTGTGCTTCGCTCCTTCCTCTTCGCCCATCCTGGCCACATCTCCAAACCATCTCGGTTTTGACAGTCTTAAATCAGGTGCTCGTTAAATGAATTGTGAATTATATTTCCCCTTTGGTATCACACTAGCTCGTTCTTGTGGGTTTTGGGATTCACGTTGCCTCATTCCTCCTCGTATCAGATTGTTGGAAGGTCCCCTGCGAAATTTTATAACCGCCATGAGTGCACGAGTTCCTCCCTTTTGTAACTTGGTTCACTTTTACAGGTCAAGTAGAATGGTGGGATGGTGGCTTACGGTATCACTTATCAGGAGGTGAAAGGGTCACCCGAGGTTCTGATCCCTAGCACATTTTGTCCTTCAAGAGGCTTCAGGGTTTGAACGCGTTTGAAACTGGATATGGGCTTTTCAGACGGTGGTTAAAGCATGTTGCCCAGCGGTGATGAGAGCTTACTCAACCTGCCATAAAGATTAAAATGTTTTATGATAATTACGTCGAGACCTGTTTATTACTGAACTCACGCCTTCTTTCCTTACATGGCTTTTGTTTGTTTGTTGCATGGAAGCAGTGGTTATTCAGCAACGGGACCAGCGGCTGGACGTGACTTCCGAACCACGTCGAGAGTGAACTTCTGTCACCAGAAATACACATCTCTCACCCCTCAACGGAATGCCCGAGAATCGAACTCACGGCCACCGAGGTGGCAGACCAGCACCATACCGACCACGCCACTGAGGCGCTGTCCTTACATGGCAAACTGTTGTAATTTTATAATAATGTATTATGGTGTTGTGAATATTGTTATCGGTCGTATGTACATTTAAATGGAGGAACGACGTAATACGTAGAACTAATTCTACGAAAATGAACACGACGAATAACAGTCGACAAAACAAAAGTGTGTCAATAAAACATTTACTCAGAACACAAACAAACCCTCACAGCGGCACACTGACGACAGTCAAGGACGCACAATAGCGCGCAACAAACTTCTGTGCATAAATGTTGCTCGATGTTGAACTGAATTTATGGAAATGGATCGAAAGAGTGGCAGAATGGTTGTCATGTATTCGGAGAAAGTTCGGTTCGATGAGGAAGTATGTGTCTTTTGCATATTTATGGCTTGTTAACTTTTCGCATTAAACTAAGTGCTTCATGGGGGATATATTTATAAAATGGGGAAAGTGTCTCACAAGAATTTGTATTGACAAAATAAAAAAAATAACACTAATTTGATGGTTTAGGAAGAAATATGAATGTTACATGTTTCTTTTACATATACACAACACATATATTTGTTTATGTGGTACTTCATTCTTCCCCGAAAATTGCACTGCGTGGGGGGGGGGGGGGGGGGGGTTGTTGTTTGTTCCGTCAGTGTACCTCACGTTGTGCACTGTAGGCATCACTTATGGTTTTTTGCAGCGTCCCTTCTGCCTCTAACTGCAGCCCCATCCATTCGTTTCAATGTACCTTTATCCATATTCTCTTTCTTCCATCTTACTTTCCACCT
>NC_061107.1:83546559-83596559 GCF_015104395.2 Macrobrachium nipponense | reverse complement strand
CTGTCAGTGTTTGAGGATCAGTCTTAACCGCTCGGGCAGAGGAAACGGATATAGGCGGGCGGCCTTTCCTCTTCATGATTCACGAAGTGTCTGCGGGGATTTGCTGAGCAATTTTTGCTGAGCACTTTTTTGCTGAGCACTGTGTTAGGGCCGGAAGTAGTAGCAGCAGATTCCTCATTAGTAGCTTCAGTAGTTGGTCCAAGGGCTCCTTTTTTTTTTTTTTTTTTTTTTTTTTTTTTTTAGTGGCACTCGGGTGAAACTGAAGGGCCCTCTGACCTACTTAACCGCAGCCTCTTTCGCCTATCGTGGAGGAGGCATAGAAAAAACAAGAAGGACATGGTAAAATGGGAGGAGAGAGAGAGAGAGAGAGAGAGAGAGAGGAGAGATATTACGCAAGGCAGCACGTGGACTCTTCTCTTAAGCTTGCATACATCATTTAAGTCTTTAGACTTAGTTATATATATTTATGCATGCATGTATATATATGTATGTGTGTGAGCGTACTTATGTATGTATGTGTATATATATATACTATATATATATATATATATATATATATATATATATATATATATAACATACTTCTAACAGGACCTCATTGAAACTGGATGGTATCCAGCGGAGATATTTATTAAACAAAAAAGTTACAAGCTTTCTTGGACTAACGGTCCTCATTGTCAAGTATCCGTGGACACTTGACAACGAGGACTGTTAATCTAGGTTAGCTTGTAACATTTTTTGAATGAATATCTCCGCTAGAAGTTTCGATGAGTTTCCTGTCAGTAATTGTATTAATGCTCAGCTAAAGTTTATATATATATATATATATATATATATATATATATATATATATATATATATATATATATATATATATATATATAGAACCCGGGTCCTCTCTGTCAGAAGGAGCGCCATTGTGTGTGTGTGTATATATATAATATATATATATATATATATATATATATATATATATATATTTATATATATATATGTATATATATTTATATATATATATATATAAAAAATATATATATATATATATATATATATATATATATATATATATATATATTAGCTAGAGCAACTGGGAAAGTTCAAATGAAAAGAGAGTGCCAATTACTTCGTTTATTTAACACATCTTTGGAGCACAAAGAAAATGTGTTAAATACACGAAAGTACTTGGCACGCTGTCTTTTCATGTCAACTTTCTCAGTGGCTTCAGCTAATAAACAAAATCACGTGCTTACTTATGTGTTTATTAGTATGTATAGTATCTATTATATATATAATTTATGTGTATTATGGATGTAGTTTCTACTTGTATGCTGTTATGCGTATAGGTTTTGTAAATCATACACCTTTCTTCTTCCCCTGTGTTTTTGAAGATGCAGTGCATTACTATATTAAAACAATTCACATTTTATTTTAATAATTTATTTATATTTTTACATATTTATTTATTATTATTTTATTTTTTTTACTTCTGAGACAGGATCTCTTCTTTCTGCTTTTCGTATTATCTTCTGCAGTTTCTTCTAAATAAACCCCATATTCTTTGAAAGCTTGAATTTTAGCGGCCCGATGGCGGATTGTTCCAAATAAATAGAGGTTTGTCTTCTAAATAATAATAATAATAATAATAATAATAATTAGTTTTTAGAAAATTTCTTGTGATTATTCATGTTTGCGTAATTGTAAATGCGTTTTTCTTCCTTTCCTGTGTTTTAGTTTGTTGCAGGCGTCTACGACCATCGTGGCTGTGTCGCCAAATTAGCCCCCTTAATTAATCAGTTATGTAATTAGTAGTGTTGACGAAGGTGATTAGGTTCTGGAGTGTGTCATTTGCACAAGTAAATGGAAAAATTATCTTAGGGTAATTAATGTTTTTATTTGTGCTATTGAGGTGTGTGCAAAGGTAATTACGTGCGAGGAACGATATGAAATAAAATGAAAATACCAAACTAAGGAAGGAAGGAAGGAAGGAAGGAAGATGAGAAGGGGGGTACAACGCATGTAAAGAGGTTTTGATTGTTAGGTGTTAGTGACAGACAACCCAGACTTTGTTACTGATGGTTTATGGATTTTCAATAACGGGATGGCAGTCTCTCTCTCTCTCTCTCTCTCTCTCTCTCTTTTGATAGTGAGTGTGATTGCTGCTGTGATGGTAAAATCCTTGAAGATTATTTAAAAAGAATTCTCTCTCTCTCTCTCTCTCTCTCTCTCTCTCTCTCTCTGATAGTGAGTGTGATTGCTGTGATGGTAAAATGCTTGAAGCTCTCTCTCTCTCTCTCTCTCTCTCTCTCTCTCTCTCTCTCTCTCTCTCATATACACAGCTGCAGATCTTTCTATCATTTTTCTTGTGTTGAATTTTCTTGAAGTTTTTTTGGAAATGGACACTATTTTTTTTCGGACCCTGTAAGTGAAATGTATCATTGAACTGTTACAAGAATGATTTCTTAGACATTTTTTCATACGTTTCAAGTTTATTTTCCTTTGGAATTTCCCTACACGTAATGCTAGACTCCAAATTTGTCAAGTGCGTCATTTGAATTCCAGTATTTATTTTCGTCTTATTTCATTTCACATAATTCCAGAAAACACTTTAAAAAATTATCCAATTTTTGCTATTGAATATGACGGAAAATTAATTCAAAGAGTTAATTTCGTCCATTATGGCATTTTTATTTTCCTTTTTGGCGGTGAATATGCTATACTATATTTGTGGATTTCTCTGTATTCTTAATGGAGCGCGACGCTATTTTTAAGGTCAGGGGTGAACCGAAAGCGTTTCCGATACGTATTAGTGTTCCATGCTCTTTAAGGCAAGCTCCAAGTGATGCACTTGCTTTTTGTGCCTCTTTTTTTTCGTTTGCGAATGCTGTTACGTCGTGAATTGAGGGATGGAAGCACAGCTCTCTCTCTCTCTCTCTCTCTCTCTCTCTCTCCTCTCTCTCTCTCTCACTGGGTTTCCGAGAAGCTGTTTGCGTTGAGAAAACATATACGAGTTTGCCCTTGGCTCCTCCTCCCCCTCTTCCTCCTCTCCCCCCCTGGTCGTAGAGTCTGCAACCTATTTTTTTTTTCATTATACAGTGTAACTTTTATCGAATGATGTAAATTGCAAATTTTTCTACCTCATGTAGTTTGTAGTGTGCAACTGATATATATATATATATATATATATATATATATTATATATATAATATTATATATATATATATATATATATATATATATATATATATATAGCGTGAGCGTGGAATTTTTTTTAAGAGCGTGGACCATTTTGTTAATACAGTATACAACTTTTTGTAGAGTAGTGTACCTTTTTTGTTTAGTATAGTTTTTATATATTGTTTAACTTTTTCTTCCTTAGCATTGTAGTTTGCAGTTGTTTTTCTTGTCGATGATTTGCAATTTTCTTCTTATATGATGTTAAGGTTTTCCAACAAACTGGCGTTAGGACTTTATACATTGAAGGGATGCGTAGACGATGGCGCTGTGATAGATCAAGAAATTGGTGTGACCTGTTTAACCTCAAGGAGGTTTATTATTATTATTATTATTATTATTATTATTATTATTATTATTATTATTATTAAGCGGAACATCCTACCTCAGCGGCCATTAACTTGAAATTCGAGCTTGCAAAGAATGTGGTGTTCATTAGAAAGTATCAGCAAAAGGTAATAGTAAAATGCTGACTGAAAAGATCAGGTATCAGACAAGAAAGAAGTCAACAAATTAGTAAGTGAATAGATAAAAGTTCAATTGAAGATGCAATGCATTGATACCCTACAGCTATTCTCATTGACTTTGACTTACATTTTATTTCTTTCCAATGAGCATCACATTCTTTGGAAGCTGGAGTTTCATGTCAGTGTCCCCTGTGGGCTTCCTATATTATTGGACAAGATTCGTGTTTTGAATAATAATAATAATAATAATAATAATAATAATAATAATAATAATAATAATAAAAAAAGTAGATGAAGACCCTGAAATATACAGAGACAGGAGAATGACAAACAGAACAGAGGACTGGCACAACAAACCAATGCACGGACAATACATGAGACAGACTAAAGAACTAGCCAGCGATGACAGTTGGCAATGGCTACAGAGGGGAGAGCTAAAGAAGGAAACTGAAGGAATGATAACAGCGGCACAAGATCAGGCCCTAAGAACCAGATATGTTCAAAGAACGATAGACGGAAATAACATCTCTCCCATATGTAGGAAGTGCAATACGAAAAATGAAACCATAAACCACATAGCAAGCGAATGCCCGGCACTTGCACAGAACCAGTACAAAAAGAGGCATGATTCAGTGGCAAAAGCCCTCCACTGGAGCCTGTGCAAGAAACATCAGCTACCTTGCAGTAATAAGTGGTACGAGCACCAACTTGAGGGATTGATAGAAACGATCAGGCAAAGATCCTCTGGGGGACTTATGGTATCAGAACGGATAGGGTTGATACGTGCAAATAGACCAGACGTGACGTTGATTGACAAAATCAAGAAGAAAGTATCACTCATTGATGTCGCAATACCATGGAACACCAGAGTTGAAGAGAAAGAGAGGGAAAAAATGGATAAGTATCAAGATCTGAAAATAGAAATAAAGAAGGATATGGGATATGCCAGTGGAAATTGTACCCATAATCATAGGAGCACTAGGCACAAATCCCAAGATCCCGCGTGAAAAGGAATCTAGAAAACTAGAGGCTGAAGTAGCTCCAGGACTCATGCAGAAGAGTGTGATCCTAGAAACGGCGCACATAGTAAGAAAAGTGATGGACTCCTAAGGAGGCAGGATGCAACCCGGAACCCCACACTATATATACCACCCATTCGAATTGGAGGACTGTACTGTCGAAATATAGTTATATATATATATATATATATATATATATATATATATATATATGTATATATATATATATATATATATGTATGTTATAATAAAATAATAATAATAATAATAATAAAATACTAATAATAATAATAAATAATAAATAGTTGGAACTTCACCAGAAGGCGTATAATGAATGCTTTCGTCCAAATAGTAGTGTTGCAAATATTATAAGGTCTTACTCATGAGTTTGAGTGCTTAATGTTTGTCAAAAGATGCTCTGTAGTACGCAGAATGATCAGAATAGCCCCCTCCCCCCAAAAAAAAGTAGATAAAAAAACTCAAATCTGATAATCCTCCTAGGATTGAAAGTGATGAATATGTAGTTTCTGAGAATCTGTTGCTTTTCTGGAAAGTGATTGCAGAAGAGATTAAAGCTTTAGAGGTTTAAAATCCGATTCGAACTGGAGCCCAATGTAACTGGCGAGATAAGATAAGTACTTGAAATTCGATGACTTAATAGGAAGTATTGCTTTATTAGCGTGGCCTTTTTTTTCCAAAGAGAAAGGAATTAAAAGCCTTCTCTCTCTCTCTCTCTCTCTCTCTCTCTCTCTCTCTCTCTCTCTCTCTCTCTCTCTCTCTCTCTCTCTCTACTGGGAAAGACTACAATCCTTAAAATTATATAGTCTAGAAAGGAGAAGAGAACGCTACATGATAATTCAGGCATGGAAACAGATAGAAGGAATAGCAGAAAACATCATGGAACTAAAAATATCAGAAAGAGCAAGCAGAGGTAGGTTAATAGTGCCCAAAACTATACCAGGAAAAATAAGGAAAGCACACAGGACATTAATCCACTACGCACCAGCATTGATAATGCAGCGTCTATTCAATGCGTTGCCAGCTCATCTGAGGAATATATCAGGAGTGAGCGTAGATGTGTTTAAGAATAAGCTCGACAAATATCTAAACTGCATCCCAGACCATCCAAGATTGAAAGATGCAAAATATACCGGAAGATGTACTAGCAACTCTGGTAGACATTAGAGGTGCCTCACACTGAGGGACCTGGGGCAACCCGAACGAACTGTAAGGTCTGTAAGGTAAGGTCTCTCTCTTAGTTCCTCGTTGGACGAGTGGTTTACTTGCTCGCCTATCAATTGGGTAGTCCTGGGTTCGATTCCCCGCTCTGACAACGTCGAATCAGAGGAATTCGTTTCTGGTGATTAGAAATTCATTTCTCGATGGAATGTGGTTCGGATCCCATAATAAGTTGTAGGTCCCGTTGCTAGGTAACCAATTATTGGTTCCTAGCCACGTAAAAATATCTGATCCTTCGGGCCATCCCTAGGAGGGCTGTTAATCTGGTCAGTGTTGTAGTTAAATTAAGATATACTTATCTTTCTCTCCCATTTATTTTACATTGTCCTCGTTCATGATGTGCTTTCCTTTTGATTTTTTATATTTATATTGTCTCTCTCTCTCTCTCTCTCTCTCTCTCTTCTCTCTCTCTCTCTCTCTCTCTCTGAGAGCAGAAGATAGCTTTGAAGGCTATTGTCCCCAGAGCATTCCGATTTATTTATAAAGTTTCTATTTGATATCCGTACTTCCCAGGGAGGGGGGGAGGGCTTCCACCCCTAACATCCGCGAAGAGAGGAAGAATGATTTTGCTGTTATTGACATAACAGTTATTTCTGTTCACGTAAATGTCAGTTAGCCCAGGCATTAAAGGTAGTGGACTCATAATGTTGGTAGATACCTGACAAATTGGATGGTGTTTTCGTTTCATTATACAATTGCGTATAAACAGCAGGTGTGTGTTTTATTTTTAATGGCGAACGTCATAGTAGATACCTTGCCTTTTTATTATTATTTTTTTTTTAACTCACCCGGATTAAAGTTATTCCGTCATCCCTTGATAGTTTGTGTATGTGCCTGTCTTTGCCTGTGTCTGTATCTGTCTGTAATGGTGCAGGCTGTAAACTTTGTACATTTTTGGCTTTTTTTTAGAAACCTCTGGCCATTGTCGAACACATTTGCCACCAATCATTCTTTGGAAAAGGGATGATTCATTTGGATTCAGGGAAGAATATTTTTATTGTGCTGGCTTTGTCTGTCCGTCCGCACTTTTTCTGTCTGCCCTCAGATCTCAAAATCCACTGAGGCTAGAGGGCTGCAAATTGGTATGTTGTTCATCCACCATCTAATCATCAAACATTTTAAATTGCGGCCTTCTAGCCTCAGTAGCTTTTATTTTATTTAAGGTTAAAGTTAGCCATAATCGTGCGTTTGGCAACTATATACGACAGGCCCCCATTGGGACATGGTTAAAGTTTCGTGGGCCGTGACTCATACTGCATTATACCGAGACCACCGAAAGATTGATTTATTTTCGGTGACCTTGATTATATAAGCTGTACAGAAAACTCGACTGTTCAGCGCATTTTTTACATTTTTTTTTTTTTTTTTTTTTTTCGTTTTCTTCAGTGAAGTATTGAAATTCGTCTCCCTGGATGATTGATTTCAGTTTCCTTAAGGGAATAATTATTATTCCAATGAAAGTAATAATATCATTATTGCTTCTGTGTAAGATCAGTTGATCAGTCTTTGTGTCAGTTCAGAGATTAATATTTTGCTTCCCAAAAAAGGGCGTGTCAGCGAAGGACCACGCCCCTAATTTCAAGAGGCGGTAATTGAAATATAATGTGAAAGTGGTGGGGTGGGCCAAGTCATATTGTGCTCTCGAACAGCCACAAGACTGTTAGGGAAATCCCCTCTTACAGTGTTTATATATATATAAGTCCGTTCAAATCAAGGTACCGTAAATATATGTTGCCAAGGTCCTGGAGAATCGTATCTTTATACAGTAGTGTATAAACAATATCGCTAATTCCTGGGGTGATAGAGCTGATTTGTTATTCATTTTCCTTGGCTGTGTCATTCAGAGAGAGAGAGAGAGAGAGAGAGAGAGAGAGATTCGGATAATTTCTTGTGATTGATATCCAGTATTGAAGTTGTTTTCACTAATCATTCATGAGAGAGAGAGAGAGAGAGGAGAGAGAGAGAGAGAGAGAGAGAGAGAGAGAGAGAGAGATCATTATACTCGCCTATATGGACAGGAGATGTCCATCAACAATTTTTTTAGGGGGTAGGGGGGGGGGGGGGGGGATGGGCAGCCTCTCCTACCAACTCGAATTTCAACTAATGGACCCATAAACAGGCTGAGACGACGGCTCGGCACTCCCAAAATTTATTGAGCGAGCGAAGCAAAAAACAAAGTTTTGTTTCGTCTGGAAAACTTACGATGGCATCTTGGGGACTTGGAAGTCCATATATGTGGACAAAGAAGAAAGTACGAGAAAAGGGAGATAAGGAAAGAAGAGTAGATTGTTTCTTATTGACTTCGTCGTGAGACTTCCACATTAAATTCTGTTTAGAAATGTTCCAATGAAAGAAAGAGTTATTATTATTATTATTATTATTATTATTGGTTATATTTCTATATCCCTAATCCACGAAAAATTGTTATTTTTAATAAAGTTGAAACATTGGTATCTCAGATATCATTAATTTGTGATGAAGAAAAATGATCGTTTCTCATTATCTGACTTTGAATTGCAGACTCGTCTGTTGTTCTTTAACATTCATAGTTTTGTAATGTTTTTTTTTCTTTTTTTAATTTCAAATTCTCTCTCTCTCTCTCTCTCTCATCTCGTCTTCTCTCTCTCTTTCCTCCTCCTCTTTCTCTCCTTTTTTTCCTTCCTCTCTCTCTCTCTCCTCTCTCTCTGAATGTACAGTTAATACCTTTTCTCTTAATTTCAAAAAAACTTTATTATTGCTACATAAAGTAGTTTTTTATTTTTGGTATTTTTATATTTATTTATTTACTTATTTATTTACTCATTTTTTTAGGGTGAATATTACTTTACTTCACATATTCAGCGCTTTACAATAATAAAGCTCAAGCCTAAATGCACTGTTGCCCAAAAGTAGATCTTGTATTTTATTATTTTATTAAATTTTTACCTATTAATTAGTAATTTGTTAATTTACTTTATCTTTTTTGATAACTGATCTCTTCTTCTGTATTTCCTATAATTGCCTTCCGTTACTTCTTTCAAATAAATAGATTTTTTCTTATTCTTAGGCAGCTTGAATTTCAAGTCAATGAACCCCCAGTATTGGGCTTGTTCGACAAGAAGTGTTCGTCTTCTTATATAATAATGATAATGATAATAATAATAATATGTTATTTTTATTATTAGTATTATTAATGAGTAAAAAAGCCACAGTAATGTATATGAGAGAATGTACTTTCCAAAATACAAAAAATATAGTCTTTCTCATATGCATTGTTGTGGTTTTTTACTCATTGTTTCAGGTCAAGGTATAGTGATGCACTATAGATTATTATTATTATTATTATATTATTATTATTATTATTATTATTATTATTATTATATAATAATTAATAATAAATAATAATAATAAGAATAATAATAATATAAGATAATAATAATAAAATAATAATATAATAAAATAATAATAATAATAATAATAATGTAGCACCATTTCAAAGAATGTTTCTGCAATTGATGTCTCTATCTGTTGTAGCCGTTTCCAAGCCACTTGGCATGTGTGGGTTTATTTGTTTAGTTTTAACAGTTTTGGCTTTTCGGGATGGCCCGGGCTTCTGGGGAGAGGGAAGGGTGCTCGTTTGTTCCCTCCGAAAACCTTAAATCACGAAGGATTTGTGGGAGTTCGTAGAACAAAAGAAATAGAGGAACTGTCTGCTCTCTCTCTCTCTCTCTCTCTCTCTCTCTCTCTCTCTCTCTCTCCTCTCTCTGGTTATTATAAAAAAAAGAATACTAATTTAATTCTCCCTCTCTTGCTCCCTCTCTCGTTATTAAATGAAAAAGAATACTTATTTCTCTCTCTCTCTCTCTCTCTCTCTCTCTTTCTCAGGAATAACTATAGGTAAATGGAATAAAAATTTTGCGAAGATATTGTACTTTGAAAGGAAATTGAATGAACATGAATCTCTCTCTCTCTCTCTCTCTCTCTCTCTCTCTCTCTCTCTCTCTCTCTCTCTAAGTTACTTGTATTATTAAGATACGTGTATTTATTACATAAGACTTTAAAAAGAAGCGGTCATCTCGGTATCCTCATATTCGTTCACTGGTCCACTCGTTGCGTTTATGTGACATTTACGAGTATTTATGGTTCCTTTCTCGAGGTTTTAATAATCGTAAAATCTTCACGTGTGAATGAACAGGGGAAAGAGTGAGAGAAAGTAGAAATGGATAGATAAAAGGCAAAGTAAAAGTACGAAAGAGTATAGAGCAAAATGTTCTATAACTGTCTCGCTGCTTCGTAAGCTGCCTGAGTGGAAAACCTCATATGACAGAATTATTGCTCTCTCTCTCTCTCTCTCTCTCTCTCTCTCTCTCTCTCTCTCTCTCTCTCTCTCTCTCGTTTGAGCCCCTTCCTTTCTACAGTTTGTCTAAATATATCACGAGTAAGCCCCCCCCCCCTCCCCCCTTACCCCTTCCCCCCTTTTATTCCCCCCCCCCACCTCCCTCACCAGTGGGCGAACTTTCCTCCCGAAGTGCCAAGTGCTACCACAGATCACATAAGTTGCCCACTGTTTTTTTATTCTCTCTCTCTCTCTCTCTCTCTCTCTCTCTCTCTCTCTCTCTCTCTCTAAGGAGAATATTTGTACGTTGGCCTTCTCACATAGTGGATTTTTTTCATGTTCTTTCTTGGTTGGTGAAGAGGGACGCCTACGCTTTCCCTTCGGCGACGGAACATTTTTCTCTCTCGCCTTTGCAACTGGTTGCCTGCAACAACATTCTACCAAGTTTCATTTCTGTTTGTAGTACTTCATGTTGTGTTTGTTGTTATTTAAATAAAAAAAATTTTACCCACGTAAGGGGCGAGGTTTCGAAGTTGGGAGGAGGGTATTAGCGTCAGTGCTCCTCACTGTGGGCACTTCTTAAGGTTTTCTGCAACGTTTAACAAAAGAAATAAAAATTCGGCCTGATTTTTTTTCAGGCTATTTTATCGCGAAAAAAAAAATCGTAAAAAAAAAATTCTCTCTCTCTCTCTCTCTCTCTCTCTCTCTCTCTCTCTCTCTCTCTCCCCGGTCGCGAGAGGCCTACAAAAAAAAAGAGAAAAAAAGAGAGTGAAGCTGTCGAGCCTTTATGTAAAATGGATGTTGTTTTGAAAGTTTCACGCCCGTGGGATGAGATGAGTTGTGTGTTTCGTCTTCTTTAGAGTCACTCCCTATTATTTGATATATTTAGTAAATTCACTTTAGTCAACCGTAAAACGAGAGGGAAAAAAAAACAATGTCAGGATTATAATGTTGTTGGTTTGAGAAGGAAGGTCAAGATGAGTTTCTTCTTCCTCTTTTTATTTATTTATTTATATATTTATTTATTTATTCGTTGGTTTGTTTATTATTTACTGTAATCTCTGGGTTCCTGAGGACTTTTCTTACCACGGTGGGCATCACTTAAGGTTCTTTGCAGCGTCTCCTCTGCCTCTAGCGGCAACCACTTTCATGCCTTTGACTCTACCTCCATTTATATTCTCTTTCAGCCATATTACTTTCCACCCTGTCCCAGCAATTGTTTCGACACTATTCTCATCGCTGAATGACATCATAGGTTCCAGCACTTGTCTTTGGTCTAAATTGAATATTCTAATTCAGATATCTCTTCAGTCCAACGATAAACGCTGCTGAATTGCTCTTCCTCCAGTATGAATATGTTTATGTTCAGGTTGGATGAACAAAAATGTATTTGGCTCCTTCTTGAGAGCTTAGACTGCTTCCAGTGAGAATTGGATGGCAGTTATTTGAACGTTTTTTATTTTTTCTTTGCTTTGAAAATATAAGAATCGGGTCATTTACTCCCATCATTTTTTACAGATATTTGCAGCCGATTTGCAAAGCTTACTACTCAAAAGATCCGAGGAACGTCCTAGTAGCCGTTTCCTCCTCAGAAGCATCAACCATAAATTGCCTCCATTTTCTCATGCCACGAGGTTTGGGCGAAAACAACAGTTACTTCTACTACTATTACTACTCCCCCCCTCCCCCTCTCTCTCTCTCTCTCTCTCTCTCTCTTCTTCCTCTCCTGTCTTCTCTGCCTCTCTCTCTCTCTCTCTCTCTCTCTCTCTATAAATTGGCTCCCATGTTTTCATGCCACGAGGCTTGGGCGAAAACAACTCTCCGCTCTCTCTCTCTCTCTCTCTCTCTCTCTCTCTCTCTCTCTCTCTCTCTCTCTCTCTCTCTCTCCAAAGTTTCTGTTTTCTCGTATTGCATTCCCACACGCATTCATGGAAACACAAAGACACACATGTATCATATATATATAAATAAAAAGAGCCAATAATAATGCCAAAATGTAGAAAGTTAATGCTGTCTTTCAGAGAAGAACTGTCTCTCTCATCATAGTTACAGAAAAGCGTTATTTTCACCAAGAGATCTTGAGGTCAGGCGCTACATCACTCCAGTTGACAATTTCTCTTTAATCTTCTTAATCGCTGGTTGGAGGAAGATTTGATCTAATCGCTAGTTGGAGGAAGATTTTATCTATATCTGAGTCCCATGCTCCTTTTGATAAGTTCATCGTGTTTCTTTGTTTAATCAAAGCTGATCCTACCATCTGGCTTTTGAAAAACAATTGTTGCTATGAATTTATGTGACAAATTGTAGTTTATTCTGTGCTCGTGGTTTATGTGGTTAAAAATAGCTGGTCTCAGTTGTACATTCCTAACTGAATGTTTATGTTGTGTTCATTTCTTGGGTAGTGATTCACTTGTTAAATCGACGTAGGATTGTTCACAATACAGGCTAGGGATTTCCTATACTCTTGTCTTTGGGGACTGGCTTTTGTTGGACGTTAATCAGGGATTTGGGTAGGTAAAAGCAAAAGGTTTAGAGTTTCCAAGTGTCTGTGTCAACGTCTTAATCCTGTCCAGGTGTGGGTTTTTATTTCATTGTTGGGCGTCTCTCTGATCTTGTTTTGAGGGGGACGGTAGAAGATTATGTTAGCTATATGGATCGCTTTGTCAGTTATGTGGTCATGGTACTTTAAAGATGACGATTACCTACAGATTAGTTCAGTTTCCTTTTCCAGGAAATCGTGGGAGCGGATCCGTAAGGCTCTTAAGAATAAATTGCTGGCCACACCAATCTTGATAGAAATTTCATGATAACTAAGATAGTGAAGGAACGAAAAGTGGGAGTTTTCTGTATCTGGTAAAAATGTATTCTATAGTGTCTCTAATTATTGAAACTTCAAGAAAAGGGATTTTGTTGCCTTTTTTTTTTCATTCAACTTTAAATTTGATCTTCTTCGCCGTTTCGGATGAGCCGTTTCCATCTATTTCTATCCTCCGCTTCTGCCTCATCAATTTCCTTCTCATGTAAGTCTCCTCTCACACAGTCCTTCCATCTCTTTCTTGGTCTCCCTCTTCTTCTTCTTCCTTGAACCTCCATCCCCATAGTATGTCTCCCAGCGTGGTTCTCATCTCTCCTCAACAGGTGTCCATACCATCTCAGCCTCCTTTCCTGCACTTCTTTCTTTGATACTTCCACCACCTTAGTCGACCCCCTTATGTAGTCATTTCTGATCCTATCCTCTCTTGTCACCCCAGACATCCACCTAAGCATTCTCATTTCTGCCACATCCATCTTCTTCTGCTCTGTTTTTCTCATGCTTGCTGTTTCCGTACCATACAGTATTATTGTTCTTACCACCGTCTTGTGAAATTTTCCTTTTAACCTAAGTGGTACGCTTTTTGTCACAAAGAACTCCAGAGGCTGCTCTCCAGTTGTTCCAGCCTGCCTGTACCCGATGTTTTACTTCCTCTTCCATACTTCCTCCAGTGTTAACAAAAGATCCCAAATACTTAAACTTATCAACTCTCTTTATTTGCTCTCCACCAAGATGAATACTTTCTTTATCATCCCCATCAGTGGTGGAACACATATATTCTGTCTTAGATCTACTTATTCTAATTCCTCTGTCCTCCAGTACTTGTTTCCATCTTTCCAATTTCACTTCCAAATCTTAAATTTGATGCTGGGCCTATATATCTCAGCCACAGTATGTCTTTAGGTTTTATTGCATTTACTATTGTGTACGGCCACCTTTCAGGTGAAACAGGTTAGTCTATATATATATATATATATATATATATATATATATATATATATATATTATATAAGCGATTACACAGGAAAATGATAGGCAGAAATCCAAGCGCTTTCGTCTTTACTAAGACATTGTCAAGTAAAGACGAAAGCGCTTGGATTTCTGCCTATCATTTTCCTGTTATTCGCTTATTTAATGAAGTGACGTGCATATACTGTGATTTTTTTTAGAAATATATATCATAATATTATATATGTATGTTTGTATGTATGTATGACATGTTAAACGACTTTACCCCAAAAACTTTGCCGAAAGGTCCCAAGACCCACTGCCACCAGATATATTGGTAACATTATCCACCAATTTGTATTATTAGTCAACAAACACCCGTTGGAACATGATGAACAATGGAAGCTTGGATAAGGAAGTACTTGGAAGTGGAGAGAGAGAGAGAAGAGAGAGAGAGAGAGAGAGAGAGAGAGAGAGAGAGAGAGAGAGGTAAAAAGGCAATGGGAAAGGTTGGAAGAAAAGTCAAGTATTCTTTTTCGGTAGTGGAGTACGAGGCCTCCCTACCCCCACCCCCACCCTCCCCTCCAGGGAAAAGCCATCCATCAAGAGCTGGTCTGTGGATAGGAGCAGTTAAGATAAATGACGGAGTATAGAGTACTGACGAACAAACACATGCACGCCTCCCCTCCAGTTTTCGAGAAAATAAAAATTAAATCCCCCCCTCACACACACACACACACACACACACACACACTGTGTCAGTCTTCGCGAAAGAGGTGAATTGATTTCTCTTAGTACGTTCTCATTAATTCTCGTTATTTACGGTTACCATAGTTTCATTCGCATGTTTTTCTTCCTTTTAACTCAAGGGCGTCTCTTGCCTTGTCCGTCCGGTGTACTTCCTTCGAAGCACTTCCTTGAATGTTCACAGCCCTCAGTAGCGTGGTCGGTGGTCGCGAGTTAGATTCTCGGACATTCCATTGAGGAGTTAGAGATGTGTATTTCTGGTGATAGAAGTTCACTCTCGACGTGGTTCAGAAGTCATGTAAAGCCGTTGGTCCCGTTGCTGAATAACCACTGGTTCCATGCAACGTAAAAACGCCATACAAACAAACACAGCCGTTCTCTCGTACTTCTTCTCTTCCAGTTTCATCATCAACGCTAACAATTTGCTTCTCGAAGACAAAGACAGTCACTTTTTGCTTGGGTCAACTGGCTATTCGAGTTCTCCAACTGTACCGTCTCTCGTTCGACATATTTACTTGATATGCTTCAAAGCTGATATTTCCAACCTTTCTTGCTCATCTGTTGACCAGTTTTACGGGCTTCTCTAGGAGCAAGAGCCCGTGCTGGCTCAAAGCCAGTTAAATCATAACCAACCAACCCGTTGACCTCCGTTGGATAGATGATATACTTTTGGATTTTGTTACAGAGGTGATCATTACGAATATGAAAAATCTCGGTCTCGCTTGGTCGTCCTCCCTAAACTTGAGCCTTTTAAGCGAGCTTTTTCATTGGTCCAGGGCGGCAATTTCCTGAGATGTATGCCGGTATTGCACCGGCCCAGAATGAGATGATTTTCCATAAGATTCTAGGGTTAGTTTTTAAGATATGGAGTCCCGCTTTTTTTGCAGGGAAAGTTCCTCGTGAAGCAGGTTCTTTGCAGCGTCCCTTCGTCCTCCTATCTGCAACCCCTTTCATTCCTTTTATTGTACCTCTGTTCATATTCTCTTTCTTCCATCTGACTTTCCACCTTCTCCTGCCAATTATTTACATAGTGCAAGTGCGAGGTTTTCCTCCTGTTATAACTTTCAAACCCTTTACTGTCAATTTACCTTTCAAACCTTTTACTTTCAATTTCCCTCATAGGTCCCAGCGCTTGGCCTGTGGCCTAAATTCTAAATTCAGTCCAATTGAATACCGTCGGATCACTTGAATGAAATTCCTTGAGAGGGTTCGTGTTGCTTAGAAAATGTTCACATTTACATTTTTGTTAGCAGTAAAAATTGCATGGATGGAACTTGTTGGATGGAAAGCAAAGTAATACTTGAAACAGAAGCTAGTGATTGGATTCCGTGCCAGAAGCAACCTGATCTCTTGCATAAACACCTTGGAAGGGTTTTGTGTCGCTTAGAAGGGGTCCACATTATACTTTTTTTTAAGAAAGAAAAGCTTATGGATTTAAAACCTCTTAGACATCGACAAATTAGTTATTTAAACAGAATCTGATTGTAGGATTTCGAAAAAAAGGATCTTTTGTGTTGCTAGAGCGCCTCAGTGGCGTGATCGGTATGGTCTTGGCTGCCACCTCGGTGGTCGCGAGTTCGGTTCTCGGGCATTCCAATTAGGGGTGAGAGATGTGTATTTCTGGTGATATAAGTTCTCTCTCGACGTGGTTCGGAAGTCATGTAGCCGTTGGTCCCGTTGCTGAGTAACCACCGGTTCCATGCAACGTAAAAACCCCATACAAAGAAACAAACAAACTTTTGTGTTGCTTGTAAGTGGTTCTTTTTTTTTTAAAGTTAATGGTCTTAATTTCTATGATGACACAGACTAACTAATACTTTAAACAGAACCAGAACAGTCGGGATCTCTTGCGTAAATACCTTGAAAATCGAAGATCTCCGTCCGTAATCAACTCAATTAAGAGCTAATTATGTTCCCTATAGTGATGCCTGTTAATCTCATTTCGTATTTCGATATCTGGCCGCCTGATGTTAATGTCCTGTATCCCGTTGGATAATGGAAACGGCCCCATTACAGTAGCTTACACATTATCCAGCTTGCTAATCCGGTGACACGTTCCGCGTCACACAGGTAATTAAGTGGAGCGACTGCCATTGCAAGTGGCGCTACTTAATCGGTAAAGTTATTGACCTGCTTATATTTAAGGTTTAATTTCCATCGAGTATTTAATTAATAGTGTATATATATATATATATATATATAGTATATATATATATATATATATATATATTTTAGTCTGGGCGACCTTTTTAGCGTGAAAATGTCACAAATATAATAGTTTTTTTTTTTCCATCCGTTTTGTCAGAATCCTTTGGACGTTCTCATATATGGGACATTATTATTATAATATTTTAGACACACGCAAAATGATTTTCTACACTTATCCATTATTTTTTACTACCATCATTTATATTGCTTCAACAAGTGTGGCTATTGCCGATTTATTAATTTTTTTATCAGGTCATCTTATATAATATTATCCTGATTGTGTATGTTGTTGTCTATTTTTTGTATATTCCATATATGCCGTGAGCTGAAAATAGAATCTATTATTATCATTATTCTTACAAAACAGGGTTAGAGAGGCATTATTAAACTCTCCCCCTATAACTTTTAGGCAACTAAGCACGCTGAGAATATTGTTGTTCTTATTTGACTGGAAATGATATGAAAATAGAGATGACCTTGTCGCTGGCCTTTCAACTTAGTTTTAGAGGACAAAGTATGACAGGCAAATGAGAGTGTGACCTCAGAATTGACCTTACTTTCACGACACACAAATTGCCTTTGGGCCATGGGTGGTCAGCCTCATTCATTACTTTACTTTTGTACTCCCTTCATAATTCTGTCGAATATTTATGTCTTTTTGTTATGTGAGTTTTTATTTCATATTTTCTTATAAAGTTTCATTACAAAAACTGTCTCCGCAGGGGATTGGTGCCGTCAGTGCACCCCATTACTTAAGGTTCTTTGCAACCTCCCTTCGACCCTTAGCTGCAACCATTTTTATTCTTTTTACTGTAACTCCGTTCATATTCTCTTTTTTCCATCTCACTTTCTACCCTCTCCTAACTATCTTTTTATAGTGCAACTTCGAGGTCTTCCTCCTGTTTCGCCTTTCAGATCCTCTTACTTAAATACCCGTTTCAGCGTTGAATGACCTCATAGGTCCCAGCGCTTGGCCTTTGGCCTAAATTATACATTCCGTTCTGTTCAATTACAAAACAAAACTGTGATAGTTGTGACGTTAGTGGTAACTCTTGCACGTATACATCACTACATGTGTATTACGATGTGGAATTTCGCGTAAAATACGTTGCTATTATATTTGCTTCGATTCCAGAGTGACTGTTACACTTGTGACATTTAGTTGTTAACAATTAGTATACAATATCTCTCACTGATGTAATTGCAATTGAAGTTCAATGGAGAAATTACTTGATGCCATGAAATCAGTTTCTCTCTCCCCTTTTTTTCCTTTTTTAAGATTATTGGAGGGCCATTAGTGGAAAAATCAGGGTCAGGAATTACTTTCAAGGTCACATGGCGCTGCATATTTTTTTTTTCTTAATCAAGCAGATAGTGATCCATTAAAGCTACCGCCCCTCCATCTTGCGGGTTTTCAGCTCTGTTGTTATTAATTATTATTATCATTATTCTGTTGAATAAAATGGCAGAATTCAGCTAATTAATCTTATCTATTATCTTTTCTATTTTTCTTATTACTCGCTTTTCTGGCTCAGCGATACTTCGCAATAATTGGCCAATATTCATATTGGGGATTTCAGCATTATCCCCAATATGAATATTGGCCAATTATTGCGAAGAATCGCTGAGCCAGAAGAGCGAGTAATAAGAAAAATAGAAAAGATAATATATATAAGATTAGTTCGCTGAATTCTGCCATTTTAGTCAACATAATTTGTTTAAAAAAGGGTCTTCTTCCAAAATATTATCATTATTATTACATTTATTATTATTATTGGAGAAATAATAATCATTGTCATGTGATTTGAATTTATTACACATATCTAGATCGAATGTTGTAAACATTGGAATTGAGGCAGCTCATGGCAACTCCCATTTTCATTGTTTAATCTAGACGCTTGTTATAGATGATAAGGGCACGGCTGTGGATTGTTTTCTATTGAAAATTCGCGTTTTTGTGAAGCATTATATCTATTCTGATTGTTTACGAAGTATTATATCTTCATTCTCAGTGTTTCGAAGCATTATGTCTTCATTCCTCAGTGTTTCAAGCATTATATCTTCCTGTCTCAGTTTTACGAAAGCAATTATATCTTCATTCTCAGTGTTTACGAAGTATTATATCTTCATTCTCAGTGTTACGAAGCTATATCTTCATTCTCAGTGTTTCAGGCATTATATTCTTCATTCTCAGTGTTTAACGAACATTATATCTCATTCTCCGTGTTTTACGAAGCATTATTCTTCATTCTCGTGTTTACGAAGCATTTTATATTCTTCATTCCTTCATTGTTTACGAAGGTTTATTAATTCTTTCTCGGTTTTACGAAGGCTTATATCTTCCATTCTCAGTGTTTACGAAGTATTATATCTTCATTCTCAGTGTTTGTGAAGCTATGTTATCTTCATTCTCAGTTTTTGTGAAGCGTTGTCATCTTCATTTTCAGTGTTTGTGAACCATTACCATCTTCATTCTCAGTGTTTGTGAAGCATTATATCTTCATTCTCATTGTTTACGGAGCATTTATCTTAATTCTCAGTGTTTGTGAAGCGTTATATCTTCATTCTCACTGTTTGTGAACCATTATCATCTTCATTCTCAGTGTTTATGAAGCGTTATTATCTTCATCCTCAGTCACATTTGATCTGATTTCTTATTTTGTATTTTTGCTGTATCATTAATGTGTAACCTTAGAACATCTCACGCGGTGTACTGTAGACATAGGGTTCTTTGCAACGTCTCCTCGCCCCCTGGCTGCAACCCCTTTCATTCCTTTTGCTGTACCTCCGTTCATAGTCTCTTTCTTCCATCTTACTTTCCGCCCTAGCCTAACGGTTGTCGCATAGCAGAACTGTTAGGTTTTCCTCCTGTTACACCTTTCAAACCTCTTTGCTCTCAAATTCCGTTTCAGCGGAGGTTGTTTATTATGATAAAGAAATAAAGTAAAAAAAAAAAAAAAAAAAAATCTCAAATATAGTCGCAGGTTGACGTTGGTGGTTGAAGAAGTGTCAAGTGCTGTCAAATTGAACCGTCCAGTTATCTCGACCTCTAACTCGTTAAGTAGTGCTGTTTGAAAGCCACAAAACGAAGAATCATCCCGTTTGGTCAATCTTTCATGCCTGCAGAATGTGTAATTCTCCTATGGCTGAAGTGTTCCTTGAATTGTACGTATTTTTTTCCATTTGTGCTTTCCCTAACTCTACATTATTGATCGCTGTCAGTCTTTTTATAGCATTTTTATCTCTTTATTTATTAATTTGTTAATTAATTGTTTTAATAAGCGATCTCGTCTTTCTGTACTTCCCATTGCCTTCTGTTTCGTCTTTCTAACAATTACCATATTTATTGGAAGCTTGTATTTCCAGTGAGTGCCTCTTTGGTGGCCTTGTTCAATAATGATAATAATGATGATAGCATTTAAAATGTAGTAGAGGTATACTTACGGAACATATCTTAAAAGTCGCCAAAATTGACGAGTATAGATACCATCTCTCGGAGGTTCCCCACAAGAGCCCAAGAAACACATCATGATGCTAGGACACAGTTTGAAGTGAACCACCCCGAAGATCTTCAAACCTGCAACTTGCTTATATCTCGTCAGTGAATCATTAACCACACACACACACACACACACACTGCATAAACTTCAATATATATATATATATATATATATATATATATATATATATATATATATATATATTGAAGTTTATGCAGTATGTGTGAGAGTGTGTGTGTGTGTGTGTGTGTGGTTAATGATTCACTGACGAGATATAAGCAAGTTGCAGGTTTGAAGATCTTCGGGGTACCAATGGCGTCTTAGATGTGGCTTGTCTTTTGACCACTGTATTTTTGGGACTTGGCTTCTCTGTATAAAAATACTACCGGGTTGGAGTGTGTAAGACTGTTGGCACTGAGTTCTACAGTATAATCCGAAAGCCCTTGAATGGGAGAAAGGGACGGAGCAGGTCTGTAAATAAAACAACAGAGAGAGAGAGAGAGAGAGAGAGAGAGAGAGAGAGAGAGAGAGAGAGAGAGAGAGAGAGAGAGTCTTGATAATTGTGCCAGGGAACTTTTTCGTTACGGAGAACTGTCGGTTTCATATGAACTTACGTTTCAGTTAATCATACATCAGTTACTCAGTATGATTTGTTAATCCTATAACAGTTGCTCAGTAGGATTTGTTAATACTATATCAGTTGCTCAGTAGGATTTGTTAATCCTATATCAGGTACTCAGTAGGATTTGTTAATCCTATTTCACTTATTCAGTAGGATTTGTTAATCCTGTGTCAGTTACTCTGTAGGATTTTTTAATCCTATATAAGTTACTCAGTAGGATTTGTTTATCCTATATCAGTAACTTAGTAGGATTTGAACACGTACACACAATTGAGTTAATCCTATATCAGTTACTCAGTAGGATTCTTGTACGTACACGCAATTGAGTTAATCCTATACCAGTAACTCAGTAGGATTCTTGTACGTACACGCAATTGAGTTAATCCTATATCAGTAACTCAGTAGGATTTTTGTACGTTAACACGATGATAGGCAATTGGAGGTTTAATTCCTATATCAGTTTAACTCAGATAGGATTCTTTACGTACACGCAATTTGAGTTAATCATATCAGTTCCTTAGTAGGATTTGTGTAACGTACACGCCAATGAAGTTATATCCTTACCAGTAACTCAGTAGGATTCTTGTACGTACACGCAATTGAGTTAATCCTATATCAGTAACTCAGTAGGATTCTTGTACGTACACGCAATTGAGTTAATCCTATACCAGTAACTCCAGGTAAGGATTCTTGTAACGTACCACCACGCAAATTGAGGTTAATCCCTATATCCCGTTTTAACTCAGTAGGATTCTTGTACGTACACGCAATTGAGTTAACCCTATATCAGTAACTCAGTAGGATTCTTGTACGTACACGCAATTGAGTTAATCCTATATCAGTTACTCAGTAGGATTTGTGTACTTACATGAAATTCAGTTAATCAGTGAATCCTATATTAGTTACTCAGTAGGATTCGTGTACGTACACGCAGTTGAGTTAATCTTATATCAGTTACTCAGTAGGATTGGTATGCATACACGAAATTTAGTTAATCCTACATCAGTTACTCAGTAGGATTCGTGTACGTACACGAAATTCAGTTAATCCTTTATCAGTTACTCAGTAGGATTTGTATACGTACACGAAATTGAGTTAATCCTTTATCAGTTACTCAGTAGGATTCGTATACGTACACGAAATTGAGTTAACCCTACATCAGTTACTCTATTCTTGCCCTATTCTCGGGCACTCACGTCGTGAAATGTGGCACCTTTCTATTTTCGTGTCGTCGGCGGCAGAGAATGTAGTCGTGTGAGACACATCTCTCTACTTGATAGATTCTCCAACATTAAACAGAGAATTAAACGGAGAATTATACCGCTTAAAATCACGGCTCTCTACTCTCTTTTAACGTCCATTATTAATTAGTTTCCTTGAACGGATGTGAGAGGGTAAAGTTTTGGCCTTTTATCTTTTAAGACGTAAGTGGTTGTATATTGTGGTGGTTATTACTGCTAGTATAATTATATATGATTATTCCAACGCCCTCGGGGTACCGTTTTCTCTCTCTCTCTCTCTCTCTCTCTCTCTCTCTCTCTCTCTCTCTCCTCTCTCTCTCGGGATGATATTTACCCAGCCTCGCGGCGCTGCAAGAAATTGGATAATTAAATTTTACCGGCTCTCTGGGAGTAGTTTTGATCTAGTGAGGTTTTAACTCTGGGACAAGAAAATTTTACTTTAGCTGGCGCAGTTGTTCCTTCATTTCCCGTATATATCCGCGAAGCAGGTTGTTCAGTTTCGGTGTTGTGAATTTCGCTCTTGGGATTCTGTGAAAAAAACTCGGTCGGTTTCTTTCGTCGACGAATTTTATTCAAGTTCCGCGGAGCTACTCCTACATTTTCATTACGCAGAAGATAAGGGGGAAACACTTGAATATAAAATAATTTAAAATAATGATATATTAAGTAACGAAAAACAATTAAAATAATTTGTAAAATAAAAATTAAAAATTATAATGATATAACATAATAAAATTAATGATATCGAAAATTGATACAATACAAACAATAAAATAATTGTAATAAAAGTAAAAATAATAATGATTATAAAAACACTTAAATAATATAAAATATGAAAAATAAAACCAATAAAATAATTATAATAAGATAAAAATAAAAATAATGACATAATAGTAATTATAAAAATAAAAAGATAAAAGATATAAAAACAACAATAATGATATCTGCCCGTCTGTAGACTTTCTAATGACGAAAGTGAAAAGGAAGGTTATTTTCGAGAAATTTTCTTGCAATTAGGGCTTGATGCTTGGCTGCTTAATCTACATAAAATGATATCATTGGGAAAGCAGTATAGTTATGTGCGTATTCGTATTAATTGTCATGTGAATGAAGATATTCTCAAAAATCTAAATGTAATAGATCAAGTAGCGCTCTTTGCTTCCTTTTTTGAAAAGAAGGGGAAGATGTGATTTTAATGCTGTCTGTTTTATTGACTATTTGTTTTCAGTTTTTCATAAAACCTGTATTACCTTTTCATTTGCATTTATGTTATATATATATATATATATATATATATATATATATATATATATTATAATATATATATATACATAATATATATACATATATTACATATATCTATATATATTATATAGTATATATAATCTACATATTATGTATAATATATATATATAAAAATATATTATATAAATGTATATTATATATTAAAAATATAAACATATAAATACATTATATATATATATATATATATATACATATAATATACATATATTGTATATATATATATATATATAATATAATTATAATACATATACATATATATAACTGCGAAGGCGATGATACATTTGTTCTGTTTACTTGAACAAAACTTATTTGAAAAGATCAAATGGGAGTATTTAAGAGGCTTCTCCTCCTCCTCCTCCTCCTCCTCCTCCTCCCTATTGCTAACTTGGCCAACATGTTCTAGGGCAGATACTAGAGAAGACATTGACTTTAATTCTTAGTAAACCAACGGTGCCCGGAGACCGTGGAGAACCGCAAACCTCCTCCAAGTCGGAGGAGTTTTACCCGTAGAAGTTCCCATCCTCACCTAGTCACGAGAGCCATTTACGGTGAAATGCTACGAGAGTCTTTTGCGCTTGGCTTTCAAGAAAACAAACCCAGAACCGAGATGTCATCCTCCCAAACGTTTACGTCTTAAGTGGAGATCAGGACCGTCTTAATATGCGCCCCCTCTCTCTTAATGAAATAGTAATTGCACTCTGCTTGCTGTTCAGCATTTTGAATTGGCTCCTCTCGTAATTGCTCCTTGATGAATTTTGCACGTTTGTTTAGTCTCTCTCTCTCTCTCTCTCTCTCTCTCTCTCTTCTCTCTCTCTCTCTTCAGAGCAGTAGCTGTAGTTGGGAAAGCGACACAGTTGAGGTGCTCTTCTTTAATGCTCTCTCTCCTCTCTCTTCTCTCTCTCTCTCTCTCTCTCTCTCTCTCTCTCTCTCTCTCTCTCTCTCTCACACACACACACAGTGTAACCTGGATTCGAATCCTACTGAAGCAGGGACTGGAGTTAAACCTACTTTAACTTGAGAGAGAGAGAGAGAGAGATAGAGAGAGAGAGAGAGAGAGAGAGAGAGAGAGAGAGAGAGAGAGAGAGAGAAGCTTTCGTCCGCCATTGTATCTCAATTAAAAGCTGTAGCACCCTGATTAGGTTAAAACTGTAGGACCCTGATAGTTATTCCTTCACCCAACCGGAGTTGAATCCTTCGTCAGTGCTAATTATATTGGGCTGTCTTTTATTTCACAATGCTCTCTCTCTCTCTCTCTCTCTCTCTCTCTCTCTCTCTCTCTCTCTCTCTCTCTCTCTCTCTCTTCCTTCCCCTTTAGTTCATTCTTCCACACAAAGCAGTCCACCATATGTCTCCAAGCTAATCCCTACCCCCCTCCCTCAATCCCACTGTTGTAACATCCCACACCAACACATTAACCGCCCCCCACCCCTCATCCATCCGCCAACCCCCCCGTTCGCACCCCCATGCAAGCACGCAAGCAACCCTAAAGCAACACACCTCATGGCAGCGCTGGGAGACCTCGTGTTGAAGAAACGGCAACCCAGAACAAGAGGGCAGGTTCCTCTCTGTTGCAAATATTGAGGCCTTCCATGAAGTAAGCGTCGGATTAGAAAAGTCCTTCACTATATTTAAAATAGTATTTTAAAAGAGAACATTACTTCTCTGTGCCCTCACTGAAAGTTATATACAAATTATGTAAAATCGAGTTGCCCGTCGACAGGATGGGTTATACCATTACTCGTGTAAAATGTTAACCATCGATGGGAATAAATTGAGCTTTCTTTGCTTCATATTGCAGACAAGTCTCTCTCATGCCCCCCCCCCCCCCCCCCCCCCCCCCCCCCCCCGGCCCGCTGTCTAGAGCAGTATTTCAAATACATCCCCTTAGTAAAGTATCAATTATGAATCCTCTGGTTTCATATGAGCCAGATGTATTGACGCTGGTAGAGTTTTCTGACCCTCCCAAAGGCAACTAAAACATTTGGGGGGGGGGGGGCGGTAAATATCCCATTGCAAGGCGATGTTCGATGCCTTACGGTGACCAGCTTGATTGATTTTTGCGACGAATGTCATCTTCCAAAGAAGATAATATTTGGAACAAGGTCTTCGTAATCACGATTAGTGTGTTATGCCAGAGAGAGAGAGAGAGAGAGAGTGGGTGCTAATGTTAAAAAAGATGAGATCCATCATTAGAATAGGGGCAAAAGGTAAGATTCGTCATTAGAATGGGGGCAAAAATTAGGAGGTGATGATAAGTGGAGAGATGGTAGTCAAGATATAGCTTGGTGTTCTCACAGACTTCAAATATTTTTCCATATAATTGTTCCTCAAGTAGTAAGAAATTTATTTTTCATATATTGTTATGCCAAAGCATTTAGGAAGATAGTATCTGAAATCCAAATAAGTAAAGTTTTCGTAGACATTATGGAAAACCATATTAAAACCTGTAGATTGTCATCATAAATGACTGGATGTTGTAAATTAGTAACATCAAATACTAGCAATGCTTTGAATAAATATTTCTGTAGAATGAACAATAGCACGTTTTACATTTGATTTTGTGCGTGCAGGAAAAAAAAACAAGGCGTGAAAATAATTTTCTCTACTGTTTAATATTCACGTTAATAATTATTTTTACATTTGCATTCTGATAAATAAATCATAAATGTCCTATCCTAAAATGCCTGTATCTTTAACTCAACGCGAAACGCTTTTATCAGACCTTTTTAGACCTTTCCAACCTCCCCCCCCAACCTCAACAACAACAGCAACTAAGAAGTTTGTAGGCTTACTCCCCGAGCAAGCGAATATTCAGCTTGACAGTCCATTCACTTTCTTTATTTAATTTTTTTTTTTTTTTTTTTTTTTTGCGAATAGCTGCTACTGCGTCGGGCTTGCAGTTTTTTTTTTTTTAATAGCTTCGTCATGATTTGCCTAGACCGGAAAAAAGTCCAGGAATTTTCCTTGCATCTTTTTTTTTTTTTTTTTTTTTTTTTTTTTTTTTTTTTTTTTTTTTTTTTTTTTTTTCAAAGTCCAGGAATTTTCCTTGCATTTTTTATGTAATTTTTTTTTCTTTTTTCATATAGCTTCGTCGTGATTTGCCTAGACCGGAAAAAAGTCCAGGAATTTTCCTTGCATCTTTTTTATGTATTTTTTTTTTTTTTTTTTTTTGGCAAATAACTTTGTCATGATTTGCCTAAGACCGGAAAAAAGTCCAGGAATTTTCCTTGCATCATTTTTTTTTTTTGTATTTTTTTTTTTTTCAAATAGCTTCGTCGTGAATTGCCTAGACCGAAAAAAAAAAAAGTCCAGGAATTTTCCTTGCATCGCGTGGGATTAATTTCATCAATGACAGGGAGCAATCAGAGCTTACGGACGTGGCTACGTGGTTATCACTGATGGGTACCGGATTTCGTCTTTCTCAGGATGTGTTTGATTTCATCTTTTTCAAGATGTGTTTGATTTCATCTTTCCCAGGATGTCTTTGATTTCATCTTTCTCAAGATGTGTTTAATTTAATTTTTCTCAGAATGTGTTTGTTTTCGTCTTTCTCAGGATGTGTTTAGTTTAGTCTTTCTCATGATGTGTTTGATTTCGTCTTTCTCAGGATGTGTTTGCTTTCATCTTTCTGAAGATGTGTTTGCTTTCGTCTTTCTCAGGATGTGTTTATTTTCGTCTTTCTGAAGATGTGTTTGATTTCGTCTTTCTCAGGATGTGTTTGATTTCGTCTTTCTGAGAATAAGTTTGCTTTCATCTTTCTCAAGGTGTATCGTACATTTGTTTGATGATGCTGACGTTTCACGGGTGATACGAGCGACGGTCTAGTTACTAGTATCTTCTCTCTCGTGCCGTCAGTGCACATTTCATGCCTTTTACTGTACCTCCGCTCATATTCTCTTCCATCTTTCTTTCCATCCTCTCCTAACAATCCCGACATCGTGGGTCCCAATCTTGGCATTTGGCCAAAATTTTATATTCCAGTCTGTGCTTTGCGTATTCGTAGAGATTATAGTATCGGCGGGGGGCTGAGTAGGTGGATGGATTGGTCAGCCTTGGCTGAGGTTTGCGTTCTCCCTGTCTTTTATAATTTTTATTCGGTACATTTATAGGCTTGTTTCCCATCCCACGCTAAAGAGTAACTCCATCCGTTTGACCGTATTACTTCAGCCATATAAAAATCCTTCAGATAAGTGCTTTACAGGTATTCATAATTCTGGAATTCGTGTCAGCCTCCCCCAAATGGAGATCGGTAAGAAAGAAAAAAAGAAAAAGTTGTAGTATGTAATTGGAATGGCTCTGCCCGGGTGAATTGTACTCGCTGCTCTGTGCACAAAAGGTCAAAGCAAATTGGTGTGAGAGGATGTAATAGTTTCGGCGTTTTTGAGGTTCACTAAATTCTCTCTCTCTCTCTCTCTCTCTCTCTCTCTCTCTCTCTCTCTCTCTCTCTCTAGGTCATGCAGATAACATTGCATGGCGATAATTTCATTTTATTTTCTCTCGTTTCCCTTTTATGCAATTCATGCGCAAGTTGTCTTCATTGCTTCATTGAGGTATAAATGTAAATAGCTATTTCTTTTTTTTTTATGGGAAAATACTCTTTCCGAATAACAGCTTTTGGCTAAGCCTAGAAAAATATGTTACGACTCAATATATTTGTGTGATTATTTTAAACCCTGTACTCACGTTTCTTTTGTGCACACACACACGCACACACACACACACACACACACACACACACATATATATATATAATCATATATATATATATATTATATATAAATATACATAATATATATATATATACTTATTGAAAATCACAGTAGATGCACGTGCATTCGTTCCTTGACAATGTCTTAGTAAAGACGAAAGCTCTTGGATTTCTGCCTATCATTTTCCTGTGGTATTCGTTTACGTATATTTTTATATAAATAATATATATATTATTATTAATAGATATATATATATATATATATATATATATATATCATATAGATATATATATATATAATAGTTATGATATTAATTTTGTTTATTAAAGAAAAAATAAGTAAACTGGACTCGCCGTAGAAAGCATAAGACGGCATATTCCATAGCATATAATAAGTCATCAAAACGATGACATGGAATTCTGATTCTATAATTTGCAACCCAGCCGTGCAATACCAGTCATTTAAGTTAGCTTTAGTCATATAAAACAAGAGACAGGCGAATTAATAGGATAAGTTTTTTTATATTTATGTATAAAAGTTCCTTATTACTATTTAAGCCGGATTATTTTTGCTTCAGAACTGTCAAGCACTTTTATTTATTTTTATTTTCATTACTCGGAAGATGAACCCTGTTCAATTGGAACTAGCTTACAGGGGACATTAATTTGAAATTCAAGCTTCCAAAGAATGTGGTGGTCATTTTAAAGAAGGAACAGAAGATAATGAAAAATTCAGAAAGAGGAGATTCAGTTATTAGAAAAAAGGATAAATTAACAAATTTAATAAAGAAATTGACGAAATGTTAGTAAATTATTAAAGTAAATAAGGAGAACCGTTGTAGGGTAGTAATGCATTGCATCTCTGCCTGAACTAACGTAATGTGGTATTGATAAACACTAAACTTACCAAAGTAGGATTGATTAGTTAAGGATTGAGATTTGGGGCAAATTTCTCCTCTAATTATTTCTATAAAATTTTAACACTGTCATAACCCAGATATTTTCATTCACGATTAATGGTATTCGATACTCTACAGTTCTAAATTGAGCGCATAATTCGTTTATAGTTGATAAAAAAAATGATCCCAAGAATAACAATTTGGCTGTTTCATGACCTTATTTATCATCATCCTTCTGTATTTTGGAATAAGCTAATGTTTCGTAAATACTTACCTCCCTCCCTATCCCACGAACCCATCCTCTCTCTCTCTCTCTCTCTCCTCTCTCTCTCCTCTCTCCTCTCTCCTCGGTCCTCTCTTGCTTCTTCTTCTTCTTCTTCTTTTTTTTTTTTTTGTTTTTTTTTTTTTTTTTAACTTGGGGGGGGGGGGGGGGGGGGGGTGGGGGGTGGGGAATTTTACTACTAGATGCAATGAGGATTGGAGTAACGTGAGAGGAAAGGAGGCCCAACTCTTAGAGGGGGCGTTGTAAGTAACAAAGTTCCGAACCCACTGTGGGTAAAGTTTTAAATTTGGTAACATTTCTGGTTGACGGTTAATTATGTATAAATATATAATATAAATATAGATATTATATTATAATATATAATTATATGTTATTTGTGTGAATGTATATATATTTTATTAATATATTTTGTATAAATATATATATTATATAAATATATATTATATATATATATATATATATATATATATACACATATATATACCACACACACACACACCCATATATATATGTATTATATATATATATATATATATATTTATTATTTTTACATATATAATATATTCTATATATAAAAAACATGATGTAATTAGGATACAGTACAAGCAGAGGTCTTAAAATAACGTAAATACTCCATAGGAAGTAGGCGTGCTTGAAGACACACCATGTAATGGTTAATAATTTCATGATTTAATAAAACAACAAAACATACATACTTGTTCTATTATTGTCCCCTCCTCCTGGGCTGAGGAACTCTCACGTCTCATCCTCTCTCGTCGGTCTCCTCTCTTCTCCTCTCTCCCTCTCTGTCTCCTCTCCTCTCCCTCTCTCTCTCTCGCTCTCTCTCTCTCTCTTGTAATTCGTTGCTGTACGGCGTTTTGGAATCCCTTTTTCAATAATTGTTATATGTGCCCTGATGATCATAATAATAATAATAATAATAATAATAATGATAATAATAATTATAGTAAAGTGGCTGCACTGCTGCTGCTGCTGTTACTAATAATAATAATAATAATAATAATAATAATAATAATAATAATAATAATAATAATAATAATAAAGTTACACAACATAGACAGGAACACGGTCTATGTATTACTATTTTCTGTTGCTAAATATATTCTATTACTAAATTCTTTTTTCTTTTTTGCAGGTATGTGAAGGGAGGTGCCCTGCCTTCATGGATTAAGGTACCAGTGTTTCTGCGTGTGTGTGTGTGTTCACTGAGAGAGAGAGAGAGAGAGAGAGAGAGAGAGAGAGAGAGAGAGAGAGAGAGATTATATGTTGCTTATCGTTGTATTTTGTTAAAAAGAGTTCTATAAAAAACTGCAGGCAGATAATTGAACTTGATTTCATTAAACTTTTGTACTCTCATTCCCCCTGAGCCTGATTCGAATTTTGTTGTCTGTCTCCCACGTTTTAGCTGTGGTCGAAACTGTTTGTGTGTGTGGTGTGTGAGTGTATGTGTCGAGGAAAAAAAGTAGTTATTCGTGAGGCTGGCCTCAAGAATTTCTGGAAGATGTGTCATGTCATGTTTGCTTAAATTAGATTATCCGTATTTTAACTAGATTAAAAAAAACTGGGCTGAGTAACTCTCTCTCTCTCTCTCTCTCTCTCCAATCCTCCCTCCCTCCCTTCCCTCCCTCCCTCTCCTCTCTCATCTTCTCTCTATCTCTCTCTCTCTCTCTCTCTCTCTCTCTCTCTCTCTCCTTGTAATTCGATGCTGTACGCGTGTTGGAATCCCTTTTCAATAATTGTTATATGTGCCCTGATGATAATAATAATAATAATAATAATAATAATAATAATAATAATAATAATAATGATAATAATAATTATAGTAAAGTGGCAGCACTGCTGCTGCTGCTGTTACTAATAATAATAATAATAATAATAATAATAATAATAATAATAATAATATCAATAATAATAATAATAAAGTAGTATATACCACGTTACACAACGTAGACAGGAACACGGTCTATGTATTTCTTCCGACGCGACTACCCATCTTCACATTGTGTGTGTGTGTTTGTGTGTCTCTCTCGCGCCCTTTGACCTTTCTTTCGCCCTATAAGCGCCAGGTACTTGATCTCCTAATGGAACAAATCTTTCGACGCCTTTTTGTCCCGATTCTTCGCGACGAAGAGGAAAAGGGGGCGAAGTGTTAATGAGAAAAGTGAGTGTTTTAGTAGACGTTGTTCATTTCGTAATTGAACGTCTCTGGTCCTTCTTGTATACAATAAAGGATAGCTCGTTTTATTAGGGGATTGTTTCTTCTTCTTCTTCTTCTTCTTCTTCTTCTCTTCTTCTTCTTATCACAACGACGATATTTCTACTGTCTTGGAATTACTCTCTGGGAATTAACCTCTGTGTTCTACAGTGAACCGAGAGGATTTATGTGAAATGGTACTATCTCACTGCTGTCTAAGCAACATTTGTGTGTGTTTATGTGGGTGTTCCCAAACATGAGAGAAAAATACAATTTATCATTCTCATTACTTATGAAAATAAATATTTATTCATCTTTTTATTACTAGGTGTAAATTTCTATTTCCAATATTTTTACAGTTAGAAATACATACTAGTCACCATTTTCTTACTGGTAAAGATGAATGTCAGTTTCCGTTTTCTTAAAGGTATAGATAAATGTCAGTTTCCGTTTACTTAAAGGTATAGATAAATGTCAGTTTCCGTTTTCTTAAAGGTATAGATAAATGTCAGTTTCCGTTTTCTTAAAGGTATAGATAAGTGTCAGTTCCCATTTTCTTACTGGTATAAATAAATGTCAGTTCCCGTTTTCTTACTTGTATAGATAAATGTCAGTTCCCATTTTCTTACTGGTATAAATAAATGTCAGTTCCCATTTTCTTACTGGTATAGATGAATCTCAGTATCTGTTTTTTTACTGGTATAAATAAAAGTCAGTTCCCATTTTCTTACTGATATAGGTAAATGTCAGTTTCCATTTTCTTACTGGTAAAGATGAATGTCAGTTTTCATTTTCTTAAAGTTATAGATAAATGTCAGTTCCCGTTTGCTTACTGGTATAGACAAATGTAATTTTCCGTTTTCTTAAAGGTATAGATAAATGTCAGTTCCCGTTTTCTTACTAGTATAAATAAAAGTCAGTTCCCATTTTCTTACTGGTATAAATAAAGGTCAGTTCCCATTTTCTTACTGATATAGATAAATGTCAGTTCCCATTTTCTTATTGATAAAAATGGATGACAAGTTCCATTTCCTTTTATATAAAGAATAAATGCCAAGTCCTATTTTGTTTCTGGTATTGCTAAATGTCAAATCCCATTTTCTTACTCCTAAGGATAAGTTTCAGTTCCCATATTTTACATATAAAGATAAATGTCAAGTCCTGTTTTCTTACTTGTAAGATAATTGTCAGGTCCCATTTTCCTACTGCAAGAATTAAATATCAGTCCCATTTTCTTATTGTGAAAGTTAAATTCGCATTTTCTATTTCCTGGAGATGAATGTCTAAGTCCCGTTTTCTTATTGTAAAAGTTAAATGTCAATTCCCATTTTCTAATTCCTGAGGATAAATGTCAAGTCAAATTTTCTTATTGTAAAAGTTATATGTCAATTCGCATTTTGTAATTACTGGGGATAATGTCTACTCCCATTTTCTTATTATGAAAGTTAAATGTCTATTCCCATTTTCCAATTCCTGAAGATAAAAGTCAAATCCCACCTTATTGTGAAAGTTAAATGATAATAATAGTAATAGTAAAATTGTCAATTCCCATTTCCTTATTCTTGAAGATAAATGTCAAGTCCCATTTTCTTATTATGAAAGTTAAATGTCAATTCCCATTTTCTAATTTCTGAGGATAAATGTCAAGTCACATTTTCTTATTGTGAAAGTTAAATGTCAATCCCATTTTCCGATTCCTGAGGATAAATGTGAAGTCCCATTTTCTTATTATGAAAGTGAAATGGCAATTCCCATTTTCTAATTCCTGAAGATAAATTTTAAGTCCCATTTTCTTATTTTGAAAGTTAAATGCCAATTCCCATTTACTAATTCCTAAAGATAGAAGACAAGTCCCATTTTCTTAATGTGAAAGTTAAATGTCAGTTCGCATTTTATAATTCTTGAAGATAAAAGTCAAGTCTCATTTTCTTATTGTGAAAGTTAAATGTCACTTCCCATTTTCTAATTTCTGAAGATAAAGGTCATGTTTCTTATTGTGAAAGTTAAATGTCAGATCCCATTTTCTCACTGCCTTTAATTCCTTAACTCGCATTAGAGTAAATGGCTGTCCTTTTGCAGCTGGGAAAACTGATTGTGGCTGTATCAGGTATCCAGCTGGGTATGTATATAGAAGCCTTTAATGAGTTCAGCTGAGCACACAGTAGTAATTGCTCTACCCACTGAACGTGATTGTGTATGTGCATAAATATAGTATATTTGGCGAGCACTTACATGTTTGTTTTGTCTATTTTTGTGTACAAGTAAGTATAGGATAATTTGGGGATTTAGTGAATCTCCTTCGTAGACTAAATATCACAGTTGAAAAGCAACGCTTGTTGTAGAGTATTAGTGTTTTTAGTGTATGTATGTATGTATATATATATATATATATATATATATATATAGGTAATATATATATATGTATGATATGATATATAATTATCAATGATTATATATAGTATATATGTATATATATATAATATATATGTATATATATATATATGTATTATTATATATATATACTATATCTATAGATAATACTATGTATCTATATATTATATAATATATTTATATATATACTTTATGTATATTATTTATATGTACTGTATGTATATTATATCAATGTAATATATGTATATATATATATAGTATATATATTTTATGTATATATATTATTATGTATGTATGTATATTTATATCAATGTAATATATGTATATATTATATATATATATTATATATTATATATAATATATATATCTGTATCAATAGATATATATAGATATATTATGTATATAATATATATATATATATATATATATATATATATATATATATTATATCTATAGCTATATATATATTGTATATGTATAGATGTACATGGTAGCTAACAATGTAAAAGTGTACACCCAAATTAAAAGTAATCGAGGCTATATTATGTTGTCTTGACGGACGTAAACTTGAAGTTTCCTTCACAAGAGAACAGAGGAAATAGTAATGGAACCAGTAGTATCAGTAACTGTGGTAGTCAAGTTAAACTAGTGGTAGAATTCTAGTACACCTTTTCCTGTACACTTAGATCATTGCACACGATCTTGCACGAACAGAGGTTGTTTATTTTGTTGTGGGGGGGGGGGGGTGGTGAATGTGGGAGAGTAAGTCATTACAAGAAGAATACTATAAGTAATAAATATCTATCAGTGATTATCTCCTCTTCTGCTATATGAATCCCGTGGGGGGGGGGGGGGGGGGGGGGGGGGGGGGGGGGGGGGGGGGGGTTATTGTCGTCAGTGGGCCTCATGCGGTGCAGTTTAGTCATAACTTAAATTTCTTCGCAGCGTCCTTCAGGCCCCTAGCTGAAACCCCTTTCATTCCTTTTACTGTACCTCTGTTCATGTTATCTTTCTTCCATCTCATTTTCCACCTCTCCTTCTGTTACACCTTTCAAACAGCCTTTACTCAAAATCTCTTTCAGCGTCGAATGACCTCATAGGTCCCAGACCATGCCCATTGGCCTAAATTTGATATTCTAGTTCTGCTGTAATAATGTGATGGCGTATTGAAGAAAACGAACACACTCCATGGATTCTTACCGAGCTCAGAGATAAACCACTGGAATCCCAGGAGGTCTCGTAATGATATTAATAGAAGCGACGAAGAAAGAGACAAAATTTAGGTAATGAGAAAGGAAAGGAACGTGATCAGAACATGATTAAATTAATTGATAAGGAACCAGGCTCCTGCGTTACCAGCCTCTCTCCTGTGTCTTACCCTATTGACCCCACCTACTTATGCCTGGTTTGTTACAAGATTATTATTATTATTATTATTATTATTATTATTATTATTATTATTGTTTGAGAAACAAATCCACAGTTATGTAAATGCACATATATATAAATTTAAAACTCTAAGGATAGCCTTTCGGGATTCTGTTCGGTTCCCCTTTATCGAAATAGATTTCCGAAAGCTATCCTTAAAGTTTTAAATTTAGATATATGTACATTTACATAACTGTGGATTTGTTTCTCCATTTGAAGACTCGTGCTACTATGAGGATTTTTTATTTATTTATTTATTATTATTATTATTATTATTATTATTATTATTATTATTATTATTATTATTATTATTATTATTATTATTATTATTATTATTTCAAATGCTACATCAATCAAGTGAACTTAGCCTAAACAATCATTAACTAGCAAAATAACTTTTCTTGGAGCTTACTCTGCTAGTTAGTGACCGTTTAGGCTACTGCCGCGTGATTCATGTACTTTAATTAATAATAATAATAATAATAATAATAATAATAATAATAATAATAATAATAATAATAATTTCGTCTTCATCTGTCGCTGTACGACACCGACATTGCGTAATGCAATTTCTCCTGACTGTATTTGTTACGCCAGTTGTAGTCTTCATAAATCAATTGATCAGTCTTGAATGTAATCACTACAATCACAGCAGCGTATGTCATACTATAAAAAGTTTAGGTCAAAGATGATAAAAATATGTATCAATAGAAATTGATGAATGGACTGCAAGAATTGTATATTGTTGACAAAGATAAAAAATAAGGAATGACCTACATTTATGACGTGCAACTACTTTTCGATATCTAAGGGGAAAAAATCTGGCTTTAAATTAACCTGTGACTGGAATATAAAACAATTCTATAAATAGATGGGTTAGTCGTTATGAAAGAACCTAATAACGAAGTTTCATCAAAATCTGGTGAAAATTACATTTTAATAATCAGATTTTCGCGAAATCTAAAAATATTTGGCATGGTCAAGAATGTCTACGGACAATAATCGCCAATTGTTAAGGTTTCTACTTACCTATTTTTCATTGAAATCTGAAGCTTAAAATCCAGAAAAAAAAATTGTACCTTCAACCTGACTTCTGACCTTGAAATTTTGGTCAAGATTAAAGTATTTCGGGGAGAAAACGACCACAGCGCCCGAGGCGTCTGCATACCTAGCATAATCTGAAATAGGGAAACCTCAAGTTTTGACATTTACATTGACCTGTGACCTTGAAAAACTAGTAAAGGTTACATCGGGAAGTACTCGACAGCGATCAAGGAATCTAGGCTACTCAAGCTTCATCGGAATAAGAATATATTCACTAAGGAAATTGAATATATATATATATATATATATATATATATATATATATATATATATATATAGTCATATATATATATATATTATATATATATATATATATATATATATATATATATATATATATATATATCAAACTTTACCTTTTATTTTATACATGTACTACACATGTATATATACATCAGTTGTTGTAATTTTAGACGTGTTTATATATGCATAGTATGTGTATATATGTATATATATACATATACTATATATATTTAATATATGTATGTATGTATACCACAAAGGCTTACTCAACCTGTTCGGTGTTGACTTCATTGCCTCAGTGCAAATCGTCCTCGAATGGAGTCAAACAGCTTATCATAAAACTTCGATGAAATTCCTGAAGGTGCAATAATAGTGAATACTGATCAGCTGACAAAAATGCAGATTCCATTATCTCTTGAGTTATATATAACTCATGGGATAATGCTTTTGTGTAAAAGGGAGGACACAAAACTTTTACTTGGGGTGCGAGGTTTTGGTGTGGGGGTTGGGGGGGATGGGGAGAACAAGAGTGCATTTGGATGTGAAAGGTTATTTATTGATCCTCTTCAAAATTTAGTAGTCTCGTTAATGAAAGGAGGGTCAGGGTATTAATATATGCGTGGGTTCGTTTTGCCAATGTCAGAACGTGTACCAGATTATGTATGTGGCATGTACTAGGTTCTATTGTTCATTTGAACCTTTGTTATATATGTGACTTATGCTAGGTTCCATAGGTCGCGTAAACGTTTGTTATATGTGACTTATGCTAGGTTCCATAGGTCGCTAGGTTCCATAGGTCACATAAACCTTTGTTATATATGTGACTTATGCTAAGTTCCATATGTCACATAAATGTTTGTTTTAATATGTGACTTATGCTAGGTTCCATTGGTCGCGTAAACCTTTGTTATATGTGACGCATGCCACGTTCTGTTGGCCATATAAACTTTGTACCAACAGCAGCAGTAGTATTACTTTTCATCATATTATTTTTATATGAAACAGGTTTTACCTGGTAGTATATTCCCTAAATTTAGATGTAGCCACATTACAGTCAAACATATTATAAACCTAAGTCTGTAACTTTTCGAGGAAGAATCACAAATAGGTTGAAAACAAGTCAGCGACCAAAAACATGGTATGAACATTTGTCGGCGATTTTTGGCATGTGTCGTCAACAGGTTGAAAACAAGTTAGCGACCTTAAACGTGTTATGAAAGAAGTCGGCGATTTATCACGTGTCGTCAACAGGTTGAAAACAAGTTAGTAACCAAAACAGAGTTATGAAAAGTAGTCGACGATTTATCGCATATGTGTCGTCAACAGGTTGAAAACAAGTTAGCAACCAAAAACTTGTTATGAACATTTGTCGGTGATTTCTGGCATGTGTCGTCAACAGGTTGAAAACAAGTTAGCAACCTAAAACGTGTTATGAACATAAGTGGTCGATTTATCACGTGTCGTCAATAGGTTGAAAACAAGTCAGCGACCAAAAACATGTTATGAACGTTAGTCGGCGATTTTTCGCATGTGTCGTCAACAGTTTGAAAACAAGTTAGCAACCGTAAGTGGAGAAGAGATCGTTGGCAAGTGTTCGTGTTGGATAGTTTTCTAAGGCTCTTGGTCAGGAATATCAACAAGTCGTTGTCGTGTATGTATTCAACTTGAATGTGATGTGTGTGTGATAAGTTGGCGACATGTCTTTATGACATGACGTGGACCCATCATTGGACTTCATATTTCAGTCATGTGTTGATGAAAGGAATTTTTTTTTTTTATCTTTTAGTAAGTATTCTCTTTTCCCAGTTGGTTTCTGTTATCGTTCGGATAATTGTAATTGTTAATCGGCCATGTGATGTAAACGTGTTCAAGAGCGAGAGAAAGTATTTTATCTGCAGGTTAATTGGTTTATGTGTACATTATATATTAAATATATATATATACACGTACATACACACATAATTATATATATATATATATATATATATATATATATATATATATATATATATATATATGCAAGAGTGTATGAAGAAACCAAAACAAGACCTAATGAGCGAAAGAATTGAATTCCACCAGGACTGATCCGTCTGCATGATGTCTCTTTTCAGAAAATGAATTGTTAATTATTCCATGTTTTTGAGGACCAGCAGGAATAATGAGCCATTGATACACTTTTTTCCTCAGCCATATTTTTAATGGGTTGGAGAATCGTTTCATTGGCAAGAATTTTTCCAGTATTCTTTGTTTTGCGGTTATTTTCCGAAAAATGAAAAGGATGCTTTCAGTATCGACTTTTAATTTCGTATATTGATTTCTGCTGTACGATGCGTATAAACGTATACACGCGTGCTTGCGTGGGAGAATTTTTCTTTAATAGCAATAACTGCATGGTCCAGGAATTTGAGAAGAATTAGAGTGAAAAATCTTTGTTTTTGTTCTCTTACGTGTATGGAAAGACGATGAGGTTAGCGTGTGCTATGTTAAAGAAAACGTAGGTTGCTGAGGAGGATGTCGATTGTTTTGGTGAGTATCGAGTAAGAGTTCCTGGGGGTCTGAATGGGTGGGGAGAGTGCATTGAAATGAATAGTTGTTTAATCACAGTAATCATAATTATTCTTTGGAAAGGAGAAATGAGTTTGTCGTATTTTTACGTTGGAACAGATTAGACGTAGGAGCAAGTTATTGGGAGAGGAATGGCTGGAGGTATATCTGATCATTATCCCCTTGAAGTAAGTGTGAAAATAGTTGTAAGAATTGTTGAAGAAGGGTGACAAACAAGTCCCCTAAATGTAATTTTTTCGAATAAGTGAGACGAGAAGGCAGTGAGTCCGTCACTGGAAGTGGCCGAAAAACAGGCTAGGGTTAAAGGCATTGGCGATAAAAGGATTATACGAGGAGTATGTAGAATTTCAGAAAGAAGAGTTTGTGAATATTTAATGGTAGGAGATGGGAATAAAGTTACCAGAGTGGTGGGATAAGGAAATGAGAGGCTTTTCGTTGAGAAAGTAAACAGATTAGCGGAAGGATGAACGGGTAAAAGATATAATTGTTTAGACAAGGGAAAGGGAATGTAGATCAGGTGTTAATATGCAATAGTTTTGTGAGAAGTTTGAAGATAAAAGGAAAAAGTGGTATGTAGTGCAGATGGACCTACAAAAATGCCCAAGAAGGAGTTGATAAATATGTTTTTTTTGAATAGAGAATAAAATATGGAAATTCTAGAGGAACTGTATATTATCTTCAGGACTCCTTACAGGTGCCGGACAGATATATTTTGTTTAGTGATTAAAAGGTTTGTGATGAAAATGATATCTTGGTTATTATATATGGAACTTCACGAGTGACTGATTTGGTGTAGAAGGAGGACGAGGGATGGGGCGGCTTAGGTGTCAAGTCCCCGTGACTTTTTGATGTTATTGATATTATGATTATAATATATAGAACTTTGCGAGTGACTGGTTTGATGTAGAAGTAGGGCTCGGGGGAGGGTAGGTGTTCAGTCTCCGTGACCTTTTAAGTTGATAAGATGGTAGAGGATTGTGGAGTAGCTCCGGTTTGCAGATGAAGACGTTAATTGTGAGTAAGGTAAGAGAGACCAAAGAGAATATAATTTATCTTAAATACTCGTGCTTTACAAATACAGTTTGAGAATAATAATGTCATCATGTGATACGAATTCTTTGATCCTTATCCCTTGATGTTTTCAGTCAAGTCACGAAAGAGAGCAAGGAATGCGTGACTTGATTCCGTGTCAGTGGATAAGAAAAATGCCGTTTACCAAGGCTTCTCTCTCTCTCTCTCTCTCTCTCTCTCTCTCTCTGTTTAAAAGCGCACATGCAAACTATACGTGTATATATATATATATATATATATATAATATAATATATATATATATATATATATATATATATATATGAACATATATCTTATTTATATATTTATTTATCTATGTATCCAGCGTCTCTAGATGATATTACTCGTACAACACACTTTATTCTAACCGTACTCGTGACCCACGACAATCTACTAAAAACCAAGTACGCAATTCCCTGCCTATGCCAGCCAAGGCACTGCGTATTTGTCCATCCTCGCCCCCCGAGAAATCGAACCTGAGCGTTTACCAAGCAGTGGGTGACGCCAGTTTTATGCAGATCAATCGGTTATCACCAGTCAAACTTCCTAGTTTCGAATTCTGTGTGAGGACGAATGTCCTGGTTATTCGTCCTGGTTGCATTTAAGTTCAAAAAGTGTATGGGGCTATAGTTTGACAGATCTAAACTGAGAGATTGTTTTCGTCTTTGGTTAAGTACTTTGTTGCCACATCTACCAGTATCCAGTTTTTAATACCTTACTTTATAACACATAAATCAATAAATCAGTAGTTTTAAGTTTTTAGCATGTTTTGCTGAGCTTAAGCGTTCACACATTGTGATTATAATTTTATTTGTATATAAAATGAGAAATCGCATTTATAAACGTGACAACTGTTTCGAAAGACGCTGCCTCTTTTCCTGTTACCTTTGACACGGGATATACAAGTGGGCCAAGCCTATTAAACCATGAAGTTTAAACGAATTATATGTAAGCTACCCTTTGGATAAGCCCCACCGCCTGGTCTAGCTGAGAACTCTAGCGCCAAAAAGAATGACTTCTTGCTTTAGGTTACCGAGAACAATAGTCAGTAGGGAAATCAATTCATTCCTACAGAAAGCACGCTGTGAAAAGGCCAAATGCAGTTAAGCATTCCGAAAACTTGCAAACAGGCGATGCTGCAAAGGATATCTGTTATTAAACTAAGATCCTCTGACGACGAAGATTCTTCGTGATGTACATTATGTATAGAATCATATTATCATTCCTGTGATAATTATTTAAATAATTTTTTTCTCTCCCAATGATGAGTTTATATGCAACAACCTTATAAAAATTATAAATTGTTACACGCATTAGATTTATGAGTTATAACACGGTCCAGACCGTGAGTGAAAAAGGAAATGAAATTTAAGTAAATCATAACTTGATGAATTAAAATGAGGGGGAAACCTAAAATGAAAGTAATGAAATGCAAAATATTACAAACTTTTTTAGGAAATGGATAGTATGGCAGACGGAAAATTCAAATAATAAAAAAGAATAAATAGAAGTAAGCTCTACCGGGGCTCCAAAGATTATAAGATAATTTGTCATAAGCCATACATACTGAATGGGCAATTACCGATTTTTATTACTTTTAATGAAAAAGATCATCAAATAAAATGTGTAATATAACATGCAAAATTTAAGGGTATAAGTGATAAATGTAACAATAAGTAGTCTCTAAAGTAATAACCAAATAGAATAGGGATCGAGTTTACGGATTAGGATTTATACGGTCAGTTTCATTGGGTACTGTCCCAAATATTGCCTCGCTGGGAGTTGGCTGAGGACTTAATAAGGGGACGATTTAAAGGTTAAGAGAGAACTGGCAACAGGGTTTTCCTCAAGGAAGTAAACAATCTATCAGTTTAGATCTGTCGGACTATAGCAACTTCATCCCCTGAACACTCCTGTGAAAGAATATATATGTATATTTATATATATATATATATATATATATATATATATATATATATATGATATATATTGATATACACATACATACACATCACACACACACATAAATATATATATATATATATATATATATATATATATATATATATATATATATATATATAACTGTTGCATATTTCGTACCACGTTTATCCCTTTTTATCACTTTACAGATAATTACCTTGAATAATGACATGTGTTATCGCTTATGTACCGTATGCATTCCCTCCTTATGACAGATGGTCATCTTATCGCTCGTTATATCTTGCGCTACGAAAGCGTTCGTGCTAAGGAGAGCAGTTACTCCTCAGGGGATCAGTAATTACCTGAAGGATTACCTGATAAAAAGAACTGGTTAAGGATTAATGAACGCTTGGGCGAGTCCTCTCTTTTACGTTATTTTCCTCAAATGTCTCTTTGGGAATATGTTCGCAACTACATAAGTATTCTTCAGCACCGTTATTCTGTAAATAATCTCGCTGTCGGACTTCGGAAGTACATAAGCGAAGATGCAATGCTGTACAACCCTCGAACAGTTCTCTTTGCATGTTAATGATTTTCTTACATTTTTATCTATTTATTTGTTAATTTGCTGATTTATTTTTTTCTTTTCTAATAACTGGTCTCTTTTTGTATTTCGTGTTACCTTCTGTTACGTCTTTAAAATGGGCACCATATTCTTTGGAAGCTGGAATTTCGAATAATAATAATAATAATAATAATAATAATAATAATAATAATAATAATAATAATAATTTTAGACAAATCCTAAAACAAAAGTTGACGCTTTTTGTTCTGAAAGGAATATAAAAGATTGTTTAAAAACAGGTTTTGGACAAGCAACATTACTGCTGGAGAGTGACAAGGGCCTCTAATGAAGATGGCGCAAGTCTACGGGATATTCACTGAAACTTTCAGTTTTTTTTGTTGTCGTTGTTGTTGTTGATTCACATTCTGGACGTTTTCGGTTATTTTCTTGATACTTCCAAGCAATAAGTTTATTTTTACTCTTATTACCCTGATACACATATGATACCATGAAAAGCTTATTTGGGGAGTAAACCATACATCGTATATACCATGAATGTTTCTATATGTGTTAAGAGAGAGAGAGAGAGAGAGAGAGAGAGAGAGAGAGAGAGAGAGAGAGAGAGAGAGTACAGACCTTACAGCTCGTTCGGGTTGCCCCAGGTCCCTCAGTGTGTGTGTGTATGTGTGTGTGTGTGAGAGAGAGAGAGAGAGAGAGAGAGAGAGAGAGAGAGAGAGAGAGAGAGAGAGGATACATGTATAATGTTTTCATCCTTGCGGTGCTGTGGCATTTCCAGAGAGAGAGAGAGAGAGAGAGAGAGAGAGAGAGAGAGAGAGAGAGAGAGAGAGATGCATGTAGAATGATTTCATCCCTGCAGTGGGGGTGAGGGGATTACATCGTCGAAGCCCTACAGTGTGAATTCGGTCATTATTCGTAATGGTTATTGAAAGCAGTGACGTCAGACTTGACTTTGAATGTGGAAGTGAGTTTGAATAGCGTTTACGTTCCGTGTTGCAGAACGATCGCAGTGCAGAGATTATTCGGCAGGACCTCGTGCAACTTAACCTTCAAATTTGTGCGTTTTTGATTAGTAACTGTAGAACAGCAACTAGCTACTTTATAGGGAGACAAGTCTTTTTTAAGTTAGAGGGCCCACGAAGCGAAGATCGGCGCATGAGCAGTTCGGCTGGATTGTGGTTCGGTAGGTCGAGGGTAAGAGAAAATGTAATTCCGGTTGTAGGATGAGGTTATGAGTTGTAATGAGGGTAATAGGACATATAATTCCGGTTGCAGGATGAGGTTATGAGTTGTAGGACGAGGTTAAGAGAAAATATAATTCAGGTTGTAGAATCAGATTATGAGTTATAGGAAGAGGTTAAGAGAAAATATAATTCCGAGCTTAAGAGAAAATATGCGTAATTCCAGTTGTTGGACGAGGTTAGAGAAAATATTCCGGTTGTAGGACGAGGTCAAGAGAAGATATTATTACTGTTGTAGTACGAGGTTAAGAGAAATATAATTCCGGTAGCAGGGTGAGCTTAAGAGAAAATATAATTACGGTTGTAGGACGAGGTTAAGAGAAGATATAATTAGGGTTGTAGGACGAGGTCAAGAGAAAACGTAATTCCGGTTGTGGGATAAAGTTAAAAGAAAATATAACAGCGGTTGTAGGATTGTCGTGGAGTTTAACGGAGAACGGGCAAAGGATTCCAGTTGTAAGGGACGATAAATTTAGAGTTGATTTCGCTTTCATTTTGTAGATCGTGCCTATGCTGGCTGCACGGTACCTAATTCAATCGCTGTAAGTCGAGGCTTTCAAGAAATTTCGCTTTCTCTTTTGTAGATTTACAGTGTTTTGTAGATCGTGCCTATGCTGGCTGCACGGTACCTAATTCAATCGCTGTAAGTCGAGGCTTTCAAGAAATTTCGCTTTCTCGGGGAGTAAGCCTACAAACTACTTTGTTCTTGGTGGTGTTGAGGGGGTAGGCAAGGTCTATGGATGAATCTAAAATAGGTCTGAAAAAGGTGTTTCGCATTGAGTTAAAGATACATGAATTTTAGGATAGATTATTTATGATTTATTAATTAGAATGAAAATGTAAAAAAAAATTAATGTGTATCTTAAACACTGCAGAACAATTATTTCTAATAAAATATAGCGTATTCATTTTAATTTGCGTCGGTGAAACAATGCTTTATTTGACCGTAGATTTTGTCACGTTTTATTTTACGTTAAAAGTTAGGAATATAATGTTTATAACTTATGCGTGAGGGGAAAATCTTGCATGTAATCCGAGTTGAAGCTCTAGTTCGGATCACGCCTTGTTATGGAAGTTTGCCACTTTATAATTAGTTATTTATTTAGTCATTTATTTATATTTTTAATTAGTTTTATATTTTTATATTTATGTAAATATTTATGTATATTTATTTATATTATATATATATATATACACGTATGTATATATATATATATATATATATATATATATATATAATATATGTGTGTATTGTATAAATGAATATATAAATAAATATTTAAATAAATAGATAAATAAGTACATAAAGGTATTTATAATTTATTTATATATTATGTATTTATATATTTGTTTATTCATACATTTGTCTTTTTTGCTTATTTATATATTTATTTATTTTCGTAGTTCTTTATTTATATATTTGTGGATATGCGAGTCACGGAACCGCGGCTTCGTATTACTTTAAGTCTCCATCGCGAATAAAATGCACGAATCAGTGACATTTTAATTTTAAGATGCATATCAAAGTAGGACGCCCGCGAGTTTTGCATAGACCTTCCTTCATGCATTCGCGCCTGCGTATAATATCTCCTGGCTTATTCTGTCGTTTATGCAAATGTCTTAATTTTTGGGCTTGATTAATTTCAATATATATATCAGGGTTGGTGATTTTTTTTATTTAAATTTTTTTTTAAATCAGTGATTTATTTGATTTTTTTATTTATTTGATTTTTTTTATTTATTTATTTGGTATTTTGATTTGTTAGATGTTTTTTTCAATACTTATTTTCCTCAAAATGTATTTATATGACAGAATTACTATTGATTTATCTGTTAGGTTTCCAGTTCTGGCCTAAAGTATGTACTTGTAATTTTTTTTTATATCAAAATAAATAGAAGCAGCACAGTTATGCTTAAGTTTTTATTAACCTCCAAACCATATTTATTCCAAGTTGTTTGCTTTCAAATAAAAAATAAATTAAAAAATCGTGATTATTTAATGAAAACAATCAATGATTTAATCACTTGCTTAAATGAGTTTGATTTAATCATTGCCAACCCTGTTGTAACAGAATATTTTTACCAGTCATATATATATATATATATATATATATATATTATATATATATATATATATATATAGACATATATATATATATATATATATATATATATATATAATAAATATATATATATTTAATAAAGCGGTTTGGACATTTTTGACGCCTCATATTATTGAAATAATGTCCCATCATTCTGAATGAAATTTGTCGGATATGGCGGAGGCGTTAATCCATTTGCAATTCATTTTCAGAGCGAATCATTGTATGATTCCAAAATGTTAAAACGTATATCTCTCTGGTGCCTATATTATACCAGAAACGGCGAAGTTCATCATAATATATTTATGCATGTATTTATGCGAGTCTGTCGTTTCCGAGCTAGTTGTCAATAGTACGTCTATTTTATGCGCATGCGTTAACAATATGTTTGATTTGTGGCAGAGTGACTGTGCCTGAGCTCATTGTTTTAAATAAAATTGTGTTCAGTTAACTTTGGCTTTTCCCAGGAGTAGCAGTCAAATCTGTTATTAGACTGTGTATAGGTCCAATTTTAAGGCAGTCTTCTCTGTTGAATAAACTGTGGCTATATATAAGGGTTTGTAGACCGTGGGAAGGTTCCTTTGGTTCCAACGTCTGTTAAGGAGACTGAGGCTGGCTCCTGCCATTCAGATATGTAGACTTTGGGCTGGGACCAGGGGTTTCAGATCTTTTCTTCAAATAGGCTTTGAATGGGCCCAGGGACCCAGATATTCTCTGATAAGCGGAGTGTGGCATGGCACAAGGACTCAGATCTTCTCTATTAGGTAAACTATGGCTGGCTCTAAGGGTTCAAATCTTTTTTCAAGTAGATTATGGCTGGTTCCAAGGGTTCAAATCTTTATTAAGTAGACTATGGCTGCCTCCAAGGGTTCAAATCTTTATTAAGTAGACTATGGGTGCCTCCAAGGATTCAAATCTTTATTAAGTAGACTATGGCTGCCTCCAAGGATTCAAATCTTTATTAAGTAGACTATGGCTGGCTCCAAGGGTTCAAATCTTTATTAATTAGACTATGGCTGGCTCCAAGGGTTCAAATCTTCATTAAGTTGACTATGGGATGGTTCAAGGGTTCAATCTTTATTAAGTAGACTATGGCTGGCTCCAAGGGTTCAAATCTTTATTAATTAGACTATGGCTGGCTCCAAAGGTTTAAATCTTTTTTATAAGTAGATTATGGCTGGCTCCAAGGGTTCAAATCTTCATTAAGTTGACTATGGGCGGGTCCAAGGTGTTCAAATCTTCATTGAGTAGAGTATGGTTGGATCCAAGGGTTCAAGTCTTTATTAAATGGACTATATGGTTGGCTCCCAGGATTCAAATCTTCTTTAAGTAGACTATGACAGCCTCCCAGAGTTCAAATCTTTATTAAGGAGACTACGGCCGGATCCAGGGGGTTCAAATCATTCATAGAGTAGAGTGTGGTTGGATCCAAGTTTTCAGATCCTTATTAAGTAGGCTATGGCTAGACTCTATGGTTAAAATCTTTACTAATTAGATAGACTATGACTGGGTCCAAGGATTCAAATCTTTATTATTAGAACTATGGTTGTGTAAGGGTTAAAACTTTAGGTAGAGGGGTTCAATTTTTTTTATAAAAGTAGACTATGGCTGGCTCCCAGGGTTCAGAAATTTATTAAGTAAACTATGGCCTTGTCCAAGGCTTCAAATCTTTATTAAGTAGACTGTTAAGTAGGGTATGGCTGGACCCTAGTGTTAAATATGTACAGTGAAGTGGTTTGTGTTTGGGATTTCACATCGTCTCTGTTTAGTAGACTGTAGCTGGACCTAGGTTTTCAGTCTAACCTCTTGTTAGACTGCCGGGCCTTATGGTTATCAGTTTTCTTGACTCTCAGCTGACTGCTTGGTTGACTGGTTACTGCAGATCGGGTGGGAACCCATGACTTTATTGATACGAGGTCAGTTGAGTCACTTTATTGATTCGAACTCAGTTTTAAGTTAGGATTTTTGCTTGAATTTACTCAGCGTTGAATGGTGTTACTGCTTTATGTTGACGTGTCTTCCGAATTTATCGAAAGCAACAAAAATGATTGTCAATGGCCGTTGCAAATACTCGAATTGATTTGCTGGAAATCCGATTGTTCTGTGAATGGACAGTCTGACTGTATTACTGTGTTGCGTTATTAATGATCAAATAATAAAGAATTTTGTCGAGTGTCAAGAGTTCTACTCCGTCATTATTTTAGTTTTGGACCATGTTCTCCGCAGCGAGTGTTATTCGGAAAAAAAAATCTCTCTCTCTCTCTCTTCTCTCTCTCTCTCTCTCTCTCTCTCGCCGATGATGTGGAAAAGTAAAGATTTCTCGCTTGTGTACTGAAGGAGTTTATACGTTTAATACAATCTCCCTCTCTCTCTCACATATCTCTGCTCTCATCTCTCTCTCTCTCTCTCTCTCTCTCTCTCTCTCTCTCTCCGATGGTTTGGAAAAGTAAAGATATCTCGCTTGTGTACTGAAGATGTTTATACTTTTTAATTATCTCTCTTCCTCTCTCTCGCGCTCTCTCCATCTCCCTCCTCTCCTCTCACGTTCTCCGTTCGTCTCTCCTCTCTCTCTCTCTCTCAATCCGATGGTTTGATTTGGAAAAGTAAAGATATCTGCGCTTGTGTACTGAAGGATGTTTTAATACTTTTTTAAATTACGTCTCTCGCTCTCTCTCTCTCTCTCTCGTTTCTCTCTCTTCTCTCAGTCTCCGTCCTCCGAGCTCGTCCTCCGCATCCGCCTCTCTCTCTCTCTGTCTCTCTCTCTCTCTCTCTCTCTCTCTCTTCTCTCTCATCAATCCTCCTCAACGAAGGAGAATAGAAATCGTGAAAATATAAGCTTTTCGTATGCTAATATTACGGGGAACCTGACTCGTATCAGCTCTTTCCAAAACGTAGGTCTTCAACACTATTTGATATTCAGCAAACTCAACGCGTGTTTTGTATGCAGTAGAAATTTTATCTCTTAGGTTTTTGTAAAGAATTCCTCTTGTCATGTGTATTAGAAGTAGGTGTAATGAATTGCTCTTGCAAGGTGTATTACAAGGTGTAATGAATTACTCTTGTTAGGTGTATTACAGGATGTAATGAATTAATCTTGTAAGGTGTATTAAAGAGAGTGTAATGAATTACTCTTGTAAGGTGTATTACAAGAAATTCAAGCTTCCAAAGAACATAGTATTTATTTGTATTTTGCGCAGTGAATTTCTGTGATGACCGTATATCTTGTCTGATAGATATTTTATTTGGAATTTTGAAGTATTTGTAATTAAAGAGAGAGAGAGAGAGAGAGAGGATAGAGAGAGAGAGAGAGAGAGAGAGAGAGAGAGAGAGAGAGAGAGAGAGAGAGAGCGTTGTGACTTTTAAGGAAGGGTAAACTCAGCAAGAAAATAATCATTTCAGTGTCAGTGTCACCAACATTTTAATATCCTCTTAGCATTCGAAGTCTGGCCCTTCAAATTGTCCTCCCCCCCTCTCCCTCTTTTCTTTTTACTGTCGAATATGCGTTTTATTATTATTATTATTATTATTATTATTATTATTATTATTATTATTATTATTATTATTATTATGGTCTATCACAGTCCTCGAAT
>NC_061107.1:83431559-83541559 GCF_015104395.2 Macrobrachium nipponense | reverse complement strand
TTCCTGGTGGGAATAGTTGAGTCGTTTCCTCTTAAAGTCCGCGATGACGATGGTAATTATCCTCTTTCCAGGTGTTAGGAGAAAAACATGTTTTGTTTTAATGACTTACATTAGTTCTTGATTAGATGTAGTCTCCTTTCTACGTCAATGTATATACGTCTTTATGACGTAAAGTATTATTTTTTTAATAGCAGTTACGTGTATGTGATTTTGTAGCATGTGTATTTTGTGTAATTAAACTAAGGATTAGTATGCAGTCATATTCACACAGTTTTATGAGAGAGAGAGAGAGAGAGAGAGAGAGAGAGAGAGAGAGAGAGAGAGAGAGAGAGAGAATCATTTCAACTGAGAAAAAGGTCAGATTGAAGTATCTGGCTACTTTTAAACACCATAACTTTGTATTAATTTTCATACCATTCGTGGTACTGATTATTTACAGCGAGTAGTTAATCGTATTCCAGTTTTGGAATGGGTTCACGAAACGATTACCAAAATCGTCGCGGATGAGTCACTGCTCTTTATTTGGCAGTCTAGAACTTCTTTTTTTGTCCGGTATATTTTTCTTTTATTTTAATCCAGCAACCGACGCATTGGAAATAAAAGCTATAAAAAATTAGCCTCTTTTTCCCCTGTTGCGTAGCTATTTTGGTGCTCTACCGAAATGCCAGCTTTGGATTTACTGAGAATTTCAGAGTGCTGATGTATTTCGTGTTTTTAATAAAAGAAAACTATTGTGCCGGATTCGTCTGTCCGTCCTTTCGCACTTTATTCTGCCCTCCCTCAGGGAAAAAAAAACTGAGACTAGAGGGCTGCAAATTGTTATTATGATCATCCACCCTCTATTCATCAGACATACCAAATGGCAACCCTCCAACTCAGTAGTTGTCTTATTTTATTTAAGGCACCCATGGGTCGTGCATCTGGCAAAACTCTGTGGAGGCATGGGACGCATCCTCACTCTACTGTATCTGGTGAGCAACTGAAACGCTACCGGTCATAGCTGATGGTTTTATACATGCCTTGTATAGAAAACTCGATTGCGCCGAAGAAACTTCGGCAAATTTTATTACTTTTTTTCTGTATTATTAGTGGATCCATGGATATGTTCGTACGTTTCTCACGAATGCAAATGAAACGTAACAATGAATAGTATAAGATTTTAATGATTTAGAAGGATGCAGCCTTAAGGATATTATGCGTTCCTTTACACATGAAGACCGATTTCTAATTATATACTAAGAAACAAGTTGGGGGAGGTGGTATTTGAAATGCCAAGAAGAATATATAGATTCCAACGTTTCTTTAATTTTAATTTGGGTGTCAAAATGAATCTTCAGAATGTAACTGGTGTTAGATAATAGATTTTTTCTTTAATCAGAATTAAGAAAGCTAAGTCTTTTTCCCCTTATCATTAAATGCCAAGTCTTCCCCTTATCATTAAATGCTACTTATTTCCATTATCATTAAATGCTTCGTCTTTTCCCCGTTATCATTAAATTCTGCGTATTTTCCCCTTATCATTAAATGCTATGTCTGCTTGAAAGTGAATTTAACTAAATAGTTGGTCACCAGATAATGAAAGCACCATAAAAGGGCTATTAATGTCGGTCTACGGTTGGACAAGCACGTAGATTTATGCGACTTGTAGAACGTTCTCATTGTATGTGAGGCTGGATCGAAACCCTGCACTTATTAATAGGAGTTTCGACTTTACTGGCCTTTGGATAACATTATGTATCTCATTTGTTATCAGACTTATCTTACGTATATACAGTTCTCTCTCTGCCTTCTGTCATCACATTTCACGTTATTATTAGAAGTATTTTTGTTGTTCGACTTATCTCGCAGCTGTTGCATCTACACGGACACGCACACACAATAGTTGGCAAGGAGTACATTTAAGGTAATGGATGCGTAATTCACACTTGCGGCCTAAACCTCCTCAGATCTCTGGCATGTTTAGTACTGTACATAAGTATTAGCCATTTGTCTTTGCTGTTTGTAGTAGACTTCCTGTCATGGAGCTGTCTTTTCGTCTTCCATATGAGATAGTTATGAAGCCATTCCTGATGTGTGTGTGTGTGTTTTAATAAAAAATCCAGGGTCTACGTACTTGCTGCTTTTTCCATTAACTCTCCAAGTATACTTTCTCTCTTCTTTACGTCGTTCCTAAAAGGTCTGTTACAATTTTGGAGATGTCGGTCGTTGTGTTAAAGTACACCCGGATCTCCATTTTAATGGATTGTTGGCCCCTTTACGACAACAAACGTAGAAGTTTATGTTATGGAGCCAGAATATACGGACGGTTTTCCATTTGCTGCTGCTGCTGTGTCGTGCTTCTTATAAATATCACCGGTGAGAGAGAGAGAGAGAGATAGAGAGAGAGAGAGAGAGAGAGAGAGAGAGAGAGAGAGAGAGAGAGACTTACAAAACGTGAATTCTGTGATCAGGGTAAATTCCACTCTCTCTCTCTCTCTCTCTCTCTCTCTCTCTCTCTCACACACACATTCCAGCACTCCCAGTTGAAAGAGTCATTGGTGTAAGGGAGTTGAACTTCAATATTCCCGGGATCATTTCCAGCCTTACTCTTTCCTCCCTCTCCTATTCTTCTGTTTTCCCCTTCCCTTATTCCCGTACCCGAATTCGCTTTGGGTGCGCCTGAAAATGGCCCTCATTTGCATAAACGGAAGGCTGAAAGAAAAAAAAAAGGGTGGTATCAGTAGAAACAGCGGCTGTAACTTCTAAGCAAGGTCTATAACTTCTACAACCCCTCGTAGAAGTCGGTAGGCTTGTGTTTATAACCTCATTCCAAAGGTTGGCTGATCTGCCCCCTGGATCTAAGTGTGAATTATGTATCCATTACAGGAAATGCGCTCTTTATCAACTACTGTGTGCGTATGTTTTGTAAACACCTTTGATTTGTTGCTTTGTATTCGGTTACTCTTATCTCCTTGTTACTTAACTTTTTTTCCACAATTCAGGTACTTTTATCTTCATGTTACTTAACCTTTTTTTTTTTCTCCAAAATTCAGTTAATTATATCGTCATGTTACTTAACCATTTTTTTCATTTTCCACATTTTTCCTTAGGATTGTAAATCCCTGTTTTGATTGTTTCTTGTGAATAATTATGTTGTGTAATAATAAGATTAACATGATAATAATAATAGTGGTATCCAGCCAGTAACTAAATGTGCGTGAGCATGCGTACACGTGCGTGCGTGTGTTTGTCCAGCATCCTTGTTTATGTATGTGTGTTTTATGTGTCCGTTCAAACGGAAAATATCTTCACCCACATCATTACTATCCCATTTGACCCCCTTCTTTTCCTTCTCTAGCTCCCAACCGTACCGTTGATGTCATGCATTATGCACTTGCTTGGGTCTCTCTCTCTCTCTCTCTCTCTCAATCGTCCATATCTCTCTCCTCTCTCTCTGCTCTCTCTCTCCTCTCTCTCATACACACACACACACACACACACACACACACACTCACACACACATATATATATATATATATATATATATATATATATATATATATAATATAATATATATTATATTTATATGTGTGTGTGTGTGTGTGTGTGTGTGTGTGTGTGGATTGAGTGTGTGTTGCTTTTATGTGATCATTTAGATTTCTGGTGGACGTAAGCGTTGACGATTGAATATCTTAATTGAGTATTTGTACTTGACTATATAATTTACTTACATTTCTCTTTATTTATGTATTATTTTGTGGTTACTCGTTTCAAATGAACAGCATTTTGTTTGGAAGCTTGAATTTCAAGTTAATGGGGCCATGTGGGCTCGTTCCATATGAATAGAGTTCGTCTTTCTAAATAATAATAATAATAATAACAATACTATTAAAAAGAATGGCAGAATTAAGCTAATTGATTTTATATATTTTTTCTATTTTTCTTACAATCCTCTTATCAGACACGGCGATGTTTCTGAGTAACTGGCCAATATTAATATATTTCTAAAAATTATAAAAATGTTATTATCTATTATTATAAAAAAAAAATATTAGAAATTCCCAGTATGAATATTGGCCAGTTACTCGGAAATATCGCTGAGCCTGAGGAGCGGATTGTAAAGAAAAATAGAAAAAAACTATATACAAAGTCAACTTCCTTAATTCTGCTATTCATTTTAACAGCATTTGTTTAAAAGAGGGTCTTCTGCCAAAATAATAATAATAATAATAATAATAATAATAATAATAATAATAATAATAATAATAATAATAAGTTAATTGTTAATATCTTAATATCTTAATTAATATGTTCATATAGAATATGTCCGCATGTGTCTTTTATGTTTAGCTGCAGTATATTGCAATACGGTATCTGTCGGTTTCAGTGAAAATTTAGGATGTGTTGGGGGTGGGGGGTGGGGGTGGGTCGTGGGTGGTTTTGTCCTGACCCAAGCGAGGGATGATTAGATTTAGCGTTGTATCCTGACCTAGATGCAGGTCGAGAGAGCTTGAAGAATTGGGGTCCTATCGTGAGATGGTGTTTGAATACATATTTATATGGAAAATATTCACTTTTAAGTGTTGAGCGTTTACGTGAAGTTCGTTATATAGGAATTCCCCCGTAGGGGGTATTGCCGTCAGTGCATCTCGTGCGGTGCACTGTAGGCATTACTTGAGGTTCTTTGCAGCGTATTTTCCTCCCCTAGGTGCAACCTCTTTTGTTCCTTTTTCTGTACCTCCTTTCGTATTGTCTTTCTTCCGTCTTACTTTCCACCCTTTCCTAGCAATTGAATCATAGCACAACTGCTTTGAGGTTTTCCTCCTGTTACACCTTTCAAACCTTACACTGTCAATTTCCGTTTTAGCTCAGAATGACCTCCAAGGTCCCTGTAACTTGGCTTTTGGCCTCAATTCTATATTCAATTCAATCCATTTATACAGGAAATCTCACTGTTAAATATCTGTCTTATTAAAGTGGTTACTTGGAATAATATTCACGAATTTAGGATGAATTGTTGTATATAAAGTATAGGAACAACCTGCTACTATTTTCTTGGTACTTATTTGTTCTTACACAAATACAAACGATCGTTTTTTACGTTAGAAACATATCCTATTGTAAAGAACGTCTGATTTTTACGTTAGGAAAAATAAATTTTTTTATTCTTCTCCAAGCTTAAGCAAAGGCTATTTTATGTGAATAATTATAAGGTTAATGTAACTTTAATTGTTGTCATTTTCATTACTCAAAATGCTTATTGTATATTGCATAGGGCAAGCTGAGGAAGCCATTGGCTTGAAAAATAATTTGATACGAATGCAATAAATATGCGTAAACAAGGTAGAATGGCAAGAAGATAAGAAAATCGTCGTTGATGAATTATTATTATTATTATTATTATTATTATTATTATTATTATTATTATTATTATTATTATTCAGATGATGACCCCTGCTGATATGGAACAAGACCACAGTGGCCATTGTTGTGGAATTCAGGCTTCCAAAGAATGTTGGGTTCATTTGATAGAAATAAAAGAAGGCAACAGGAAATACTGCAAGTAGAGAAAAGTTATGAGAAAAGAAAAATAATGAATTAACAGTTTAAATAAAAATGTCTGTAAGTGATTACAATGCAAGGAGTATATCAGAATTTGAGGTCAGGATGTGTGTCCCTTTCGTGCTGCTTTGAAGTTTATGGAAGGCCGGTTGAAAAACAACGCTTGCGCGGCTAGATCGCGTGTATTCCGTGTCTATCACCGTCTGCAGTGCAGGCTATCCAACACACACGCGTGCGCATGTACGCACGCACACACTCTCATACAATCCCGAGGTCTCTTGTAATTATTTGCTCATGAGCTACGTTCTCATTTATTATCAGTAGGTATTTTGCTGTCTGGGATTTTTCTTCGGCGTTTACTTATCTTGTATTTGACATAAAACCAGCGTGATTCACTTAGTGATTTTGATAGCAAATGGTATTTACAGACATATACGTCCGTTCAATTCATTTATCTAAGATTTGCATCCATATAATTTATTCATATAAGATTTGGCACGACTTTGTTGTTGGCGTATAATCTACGGGAGATGTGCCATTCAGGTTTAACCATCTGAAAACAAAACTGTTTTATTTTCGTAATGCAAATGACATATCCTGCCACATATTCCTAGAAGGTTACTTTGTCGTCTTCTGCAATGAAATGAAATGTATATACAGTTAGTGAGCATTTGCTATGGAAACCACGGCACCTTTCCTATTTGGAAATTGGAAAAGAGCTGTGTAAGTGGTAATGCCTAGTCCTGAAGGATGTCTCTTAGTATTCATAACAGGGTTCATTTCTACATCTGGTGGGTATCTCCCATTTATGAAAGATGCCCTTAGGTATTTATATTGCTGTTGGTGTATTCTTGTTCCCTGGATTTCAGCAAGGCACTTGGATCTGTTATATCATTCAGGGTAATACATTCCTTTGCGACTAGATGGTATGAGATCATGCTGCTGTTAAAAGCATTTAGAATCATTTTAAAAGATACAATGAATCATAGTTTTGCTAGATAAAATCTTATAAAGATCTCTTCTCTCTCTCTCTCTCTCTCTCTCTCTCTCTCTCTCTCCTGTCTATCTCTCTCTTCTCCCTCTCCTCTACGCCCTCTCTCCTCTCGTCCTCTCTCTCGACTCTCGTCTCTCTCTCTCTCTCTCTCCTACCTGTTTTTGCCCGACGACGAAGCTTCCTTGTACCTCTAATTTAACCTGTGAGCTGGAACCCAATTTTTGATTGTTGAAGAGATTCTCCATTGGCCATTACCGAATAATGTGCCTGGGTTATGGTCCCCACGAATTTTACCAACCCGTTCGTACAATTTATGCTCCCTCTCGTGGGCAGTAAAGCAGCTCTTTAATGTTTGTCTTTGTTGGTGATGTGCGTATTGCATATTCGGGGCGTATTTGACTGGTTGGGCTGAAGAGCATTTGTGAGGTTGGGAAAAACAGCATTCCCGAAGTTGGGAAGAACCGCATTTGCAAAGTTACTGGTTGGGAAGAACAGCATTCGCAAGGTTACTGGTTGGGAAGAACAGCGTTCGCGAGGGTGGGAAGAACAGCATTCGCCAGGTTGCGAGAAACGGCATTCGCAAAGTTGGGAAGAACAGCATTTGCTAGGTTACTGGTTGGGAAGAACAGCATTAGCGAGGTTGGGAAGAACAGCATTTGCAAAGTTGGGAAGAACAGCATTTGTGAAGTTGGGAAGAACAGCATTCGCGAAGTTGGGATGGACAGCATTTAGCAAGGTTACTGGTTGGGAAGAAAAGCATTAGCGAGGTTGGGAAAAACAGCATTCGTGAAGTTGGGAAGAACAGCATTCGCAAGGTTGTGAAAAACAGCATTCGCAAGGTTACTGGTTGGGAAGAAGAGCATTCGCGAAGTTGGGAAGAACAGCATTCGCTAGGTTACTGGTTAGGAAGAACAGCATTTGCAAAGTTGGGAAGAACAGCATTCCCAAGGTTACTGGTTGGGAAGAACAGCATTAGCGAGGTTGGGAAGAATAGCATTCGCAAGGTTACTGGATGGGAAGAACAGCATTTGCGAAGTTGGGATGGACAGCATTTGCAAGGTTACTGGTTGGGAAGAACAGCATTCGCGAGGTTGGGAAGAACAGCATTTGCAAAGTTGGGAAGAACAGCATTCCCAAGGTTACTGGTTGGGAAGAACAGCATTAGCGAGGTTGGGAAAAACAGCATTCATGAAGTTGGGAAGAACAGCATCGCAAGGTTGTGAAAAACAGCATTCGCAAGGTTACTGGTTGGGAAGAACAGCATTCGCTAGGTTACTGGTTGGGAAGAACAGCATTAGCGAGGTTGGGAAGAACAGCATTCGCGAAGTTGGGAAGAACAGCATTTGCTAGGTTACTGGTTGGGGAAAACAGTATTCACTATGGTGGGAAGAACAGCATTCGCGAAGTTGGGAAGAACACCATTTGCTAGGTTACTGGTTGGGAAAAACAGCATTCACGAAGGTGGGAAGAACAGCATTCACGAAGTTGGAAAGAACAGCATTCTCTAGGTTACTGGTTGGGAAGAACAGCATTCGCGAAGTTGGGAAGAACAGCATTTGCTAGGTTACTGGTTGGGGAAAACAGCATTCACGATGGTGGGAAAAACAGCATTCACGAAGTTGGAAAGAACAGCATTCTCTAGGTTACTGGTTGGGAAAAACAGCATTCACGAGGGTGGGAAGAACAGCATTCACGAAGTTGGAAAGAACAGCATTCTCTAGGTTACTGGTTGGGAAAAACAGCATTCGCGAAGTTGGGAAGAACAGCATTTGCTAGGTTACTGGTTGGGGAAAACAGCATTCACGAAGTTGGGAAGAACAGCATTTGCTAGGTTACTGGTTGGGGAAAACAGCATTCACGATGGTGGGAAAAACAGCATTCGACGTGGGGGGTGGGAAAAACAGCATTCACGAAGTTGGAAAGAACAGCATTCTCTAGGTTACTGGTTGGGAAAAACAGCATTCACGAGGGTGGGAAGAACAGCATTCGCAAAGTTGTGAAGAACAATTTTTGCGAGGTTGGGAAGAACAGCATATGCCAAGTTGGGAAGAACAGGATTTGCGAAGTTGAGGAGAATAGCATTCGCGAATTTGGAGGAACTATCCGTGTAGATGGATGGCTAAAACTCATATTTAATCTTTTTGCATATCATTTGTTCATTGACAAGCTAATCCACCTGTTCATGGATATGTTTGTTCACAATGCTGTTTTACATTAAGCTGGCCTTATGCCAGCACGGGCTCTTGCTCACAGAGCAGCCCGTAAGTCCCCCGTTGTTTACAAGTATTGCGTGTAGTTTATATTTACCGGCAGAATCTACCTTCATTAACTTGTTGCAGATAAGTAATTTGAAATTTTTGAAGTAATTATAGTTTATAACTTCGCGTAACCTTTTAATCAAGTGTCCCAGCCAAACGTATTATTATGTACGTAAAAGTTTTTATTTTTCAAGTTGTTTCTTTATGTACTGTCGGCCAAAAAACTCGTGGCAGAGTTTCAGATTTTTTCGTTCACCTGCCTGACGCATGATTCATGCCTTATTTTATCTATTTTTCTTTTCAAAGATGGAAGAAATCATGTGTAATGACGTTAAAAACAGTCACTGATATCTTCAGAACATTATGTTATGTTATTGTGTAAAACTATTTTCCATATAGCAAAATTGACGTGAACGAAACGAAGTGATAAAAAACGTCATATCACAACCATAGATATACATTACCAAATAGATACGAGACACCTATCACTAGTAGTATCGCATAAACATAGTCCTTAAATTATCATTTCAATATTAAGTTGAAGGTAGTTGAACTATTCTATTTGTTAAATTTTTTTCAGAAAACATTGGAATCTCACAAAATGCTATCAAAAAAAAAAAAAAAAAAAAAAAAAAAAAAAAAAAAAAAAAAAAAAAAAAAAAAAAAAAAAAAAAAAAAAAAAAAAAAAAAAAAAAAAAAAAAAAAAAAAACGATATCTTAACAGTGTGAACCAGGCGACCTCACTATATTGCTTTTGATGTTATGTGCACGGGAATCTAATGTCAATGTGTTATTTATCGGTCAAAGAAACATCCCTCGATGAGCGAGAGAATTATTGCACTGCAATCGGTGCAAGTTCCTGTTGGAGAGATATCAAGAAAGCTTCATAAACCGGAGAGAATCATACATAGATGAATAAAATTGTTTAAAGTTCGGCAAAATTTAGAACATGGGCCTAGAGGTGGAACACCTCGAAGCACCACATGAGAGCAAGACAATACAGTAGTGTAAATGTTGCTGAGCAACATTCATTTGTGAACTTTGAATTCTAGTGCTTCGTCACGATATTGCTGAACCAGGAATCATAACTAGCTCTACGCTTATGACTGGTGTCTGATGAATACTTTAGATGGAGAGGAAGAGATTTTTAAATCTACACTTGAAGTCTTTGATAGTTGTCTAATGAATAAGCAAACTTATCTTTGATGGATGAGAGATTCAGTTAGGCTTACTCTTTTTGTTTTGTAATTTATCGGTGGCCAGTGAATACCACTGATAGGGTGGGAAACGGTTTCAATGATGCATGCATTTTTTTCTTCAAAACCTAAAGAATACATTTTATTGGGAGATACTTTATTAACATCGGCCTAATCCTTCCATCACTCCTATACGCCACCTCCGCTCTCTTCTACATCTCAGGCGACTAGATCCGACTCCTCACTACGAACTCCATCTCGTGAAAGCATCCCTAATGATAACGGTTATTTAAAAATTCCCCGTACCGACAACGGACGCCTTAAAATGCATGTTTATGAAATATTTTCTGTTCAAAGAAACTTTATCTTTCATTCCACAAAATATGTGCATACACTCGTGTTGCACCCTGTAGCCGTCAAAGAGCAACCCTTGATTAAAGCAGTAGGTTTTTCTTGAAAAAAAAATATATATATATACTTAAACATGAAAGTCACCTTACATATTTCTTATCCTATCAGCTACTTATAATATGCTTATGGTAGTAGGTCTAGTAGGTATACATTTGAAGCAAATTTTAATTAATTTCTATTTAGAAGAAATGAATAGCTACAGAAAGATCAACCTAAGAAAGCTTTAAGGAAAGTAAGCCTTTCTTAATGTATTCGTCAGTTTTGACTCCCAAAGCTTTCCAAGGTGTCCAATTGAACCAGGATGATATGCAAGGAATTCGATAAAAAATAAGACTAAATTATATTCGTTTGATTTTTTTATGATTGCTTTTTGACTTTAAATAGCTAGGTCTGAGTTAATTATGTTAAGCAAATATGAAAAGGATAAGAAGAAAGGCGAACATGGCTAATAAAACATGAATAACGGGAATAGTCAAATAAAGCAGATTAATATATATATAGCTATATAATATATATATATATATATATATATATATGTAAATTATATGTATCTAACCACCTTTTATTAAAGCTCACAAATTGGAAACCGTTACCTGTTGGCAATGGTGCCCTCTGTCTGCAAACATGTCATTAGGCTATTAAGATCACGTAAGTATAAAAATATACTATTTATTACCCAAAGCAGATGAATATAGAATAAAACAAAATGATTAACCAGTCATAGTGACAAAAACCCAAATCTGCCCATAAAGAAAACTATACTCTGTTTTTTTTCATCTGTCCATCCGCCTGTGGTGTTTTTGTATGGTAACACTGCGTCTGGGCTTTAGATAGTTACATTCAGCTTACATTCAACGATTATAATAATATCCTATTTCGAATATTAACGGTGTAATTCGTATACTGTAAATTATTAAAACATTTTTCAGTTGCAAATGTACACCCAGATATCCTTTTATTTACCTAAAACTTACACATAGCGTAACTATCTAAAGCCCGGGACGCAGTGTTACCATACAAAAACACCACAGGCGGATGGACAGATGAAAAAAAACAGAGTATAGTCAGTTATCACTCTACCCTCCTGACTAAGAATTCACTCCCCGACCCAGAATGTCAATAGGTTCATTATGTTAGTCAGGTTAGAGAATCCCGTCTCTAATACCATGGAATAGAACCCATCTGTAATAAAGATAACAATGGATAAAAGATACACTTCACACTTCACTCTTTTCAAAGGTAACGATTTTCTAAGTCTTACAAAATATGTGCCATACCTTTACGATGGGGGTTTTCTCTCCCGACACCTGGTGTGTACCAACTGACCTCTTTCTTCTCACCAAAAGGAATGTGACTTTTGCAAGTGCCTTGGTCTATTAGACCTGTAACATCCATACAAACGAATGTACATGCTTGACGCCAAGACGAGTGGTCTCTCGATTAAAACGCTTACATACCAAATTCCTTCACTCAAGAAAGCTGTCCCTACAGCTCAGCCTGTCTCCAAGCAGGACATGATATGTGATTCACCAACATTACACACTTGTAAGATATATATATATATATATATATATATATATATATATATATATATATATATATATATATGTCGATTTGAATATTCTTTAATATTACGTATCCGAGAGAGTATACTGCTGAAAATAGACCTAGGCTAATCATGTGGGAAAATCAGAAGTCCAATTTAGGTCCAATAAATGTGTCATGCAAATTATTTTATTGATCAGAGGACAAAATTAGTTTAACTAAACATCGTTTTCAAAGGATGTTAACGCCTTGATGTATTATTTATCGGCTGTAGGAGACGAAATGACAACATCCCAGTGCAGTACGATACGTTGAGTCAAGACTCGAGCGGCAGCAAAGCCAACTTCAAAATCTTCGGCATGCTGTCACGAAGCTGGAGTTGAGAATAAATTAGAAATCGTGGACCCATCAGTATATATATTTTCCTTACTTTGCTAAAAGGTATCTTCAATACGTTGAATAAGTCTACTCAGTTCTAATGTAATTTATTTCAAGTATAGCACTTTTGCAAGGAAATGTTATTTATTGTTAAGTAAATAATCTGGCACCTGCATATGGCAATATTTCCATAACGAACAATGAATTAAGAAACTACGCCAATTCTTCGTTGGCCGTCTGTACGTGCCTACGTCGTAATGAAAGCGCCATTACGTTCGACGTGTTATATTCGTTCCTAGACTTACGAGAAAAGCGTAAGAAAGATGCAGTATATTTCTATTAACATTGCTTCTGCAGATTTCGGTCAGTGACTTGAAGCGAATGTGAAATCATACAAGTTGACCATTGACCATTGACTATGATTTTCATCATGGCAGCAAACTCTCTCTTTCTCTCTCTCTCTCTCTCTCTCTCACGTATATGAACTTTGGCAAATGCCCCATGACCTTCCATAACTGCAAATTTCACGTACGTCAGTCTTAAACTTTTTGCTTAACTTGACACAATTACGCCACGCAGTTTCTTGGCACGCAGCTAAAACTTTGATGGACCGATGGAGAGAGGAGAGAGACTGAATGACTAGACCCTCCCGTTCAGATGGTGGAAACTCTGAAATATCAAAGACAATAGAGACAACCATGATAGAGAGAGAGATGAGGAAGATTGAGATAGAGAGAGAGACTAATAAATAAAGAAATTCGTTTTCCTCTCAGTCAAGTCTTTTTACAATCTTTTAACTACACGTATATTCGGGGGTAAACATACTGGTAGTGTTTGCCAATTTCTGCAGTCCTGCAAACTTACAGGCAAATTTTAAATCGATGTATTGTATAAGCAAGAGAAAAACATTTTAAATCGATGTATTGCATCAGTAAGTGAAGAACCTTGATATGCGTACGTACATTATATTCATGAAAATTCCTATATTTATTTTGCATATCTAATAAGGATAAAATGCTAATGTGACACTGCATGTATTTTACAGGTGCAACCTAAATAATTCCAATAAATGAAAAGAAATTAAACGCTTTTTTGGTACAGTCATGTTACAAGGGTCAAGAAGGCAGTATTTGTTTGACAAACAACCAGGAAAACTAACCTGATATGAAGATGTCATAAATCTGAATAAAAAAAAAAGGAATCTCAGCGAAGTGTGGGGTGGAGAGTGCCACGTCCCTTAAAAAGCATTAATGCAGGTATCAAGCGGAGCTAAATATATACACACTACCAAGGGGAAGCCCTGATGTTGACCGAGGGGAGTATTACGTTAGGTAAATAAAACACGCAGTTATGATAAACTTTAAGAGAGAGGGAGGCGAAAGCACTGCACTAAAGATGGAGAGAGTTGGCGTGCAGCAGAAGGGCCATCTCAGTGTTGCAGGGGAACAGTGTTTCGATTTGGTATGGGGAAGAAAATCGAAGGAATGATTCGTTGCGTCGTGTGAGCATTATCTGGTAATAATAATATTCAGCCTCCTTCCAATTGATCAAGTTGGCAATCGTACGCGATGGAAAGAAGGCTGAGCATTCTTCGTGATGAGGTGTTAAATCACGGCTTTTAACTGCGCTTGCCGTCCAAAGTTAAAGAGCGCTTCAGTGGCGTGATAGGTATGGTCTTGGCCTGCCACCTCTGTGGCAGCGAGTTCGATTCCCGGCCATTCCATTCATTGGGGGGTGAGAGATGTGTGTTTCTGGTGATAGAAGTTCACTCTCGACGTGGTTCGGAAGTCACGTAAAGCTGTTGGTCCCGTTGCTGAATAACCACTGGTTAAAATTCAGAAGAATAATGGAAGGTTAAGGTCAGGTTCTGTTTAGAAGAGCAGAACACAACGCGGAAAGGCCTAAGTTTAGACTTGCAGTACTTGTATGAGGTTTCAGGTGCAAGATGTAGAAAAGACATTGTGGTAGGATGGGCAGGACCGTAGACGGTCATGAGGGTCCAATGAGGCACTGAAGGGTGACAAAAGATTCTTCTTCTTGATACTGCCCCCATAGAAAGAACACGAATCTAGGTCCCCCTGGCAGGAAGAGAATGAGATTGGAATAATTTCGGGTGTAGGAAGATGATTCTGTAAAGAAAAAAAGGCCATTTGTTAATAAGGGGCATGGTGAAAAGAGAGATAGGGAGTCATTCCGCACCCTCTCCCCCTTCTCTCTCTCTCTCTCTCTCTCTCTCTCTCTCTCTCTCTCTCTCTCTCTCTCTCTCTCCCTCTGTGTGCCAAAAAAAAAAAATGGCATGAATGAATATCGAAGCACAGTCTGGGTAGTCTCCGCGAAGCCAAATGACGTTAGCTGAACCGGATGCGAGAGGCGGTTCAATTCGGTGGGCGTGTGACAAAATGCATTATTAAAACGCGCTCCGCGTTTGCATATTTCTTCTCTTGTCTCTGCCTGCCTGCCCGCCCTGGCAGACGGTTTTGCTGACGTATATAATAGCGCCAGATCCTGCTCGGAAGGAATCGGTTGGGAACGCGAAGCAAGTAATAGTGGATGACACTTTTTGGCTTTGCTTTTTGTCCGGTAGAATTGAAGCACCGACACCGTGTGTTATCGCTGCCGTCTGATGTCAGTCCCAGTTTTAGTTCGGGAGCGATAGTCACTTGTTAGTGACTTACCCTCGGACTGTAGCTGGATAGAGTAATAAACAGAGAGAGAGAGAGAGAGAGAGAGAGAGAGAGAGAGAGAGAGATGCAAGGATTAGTAGGATGTCTCAAAGACTTATTAGTCCATCCGAGGAGAGAGAGAGAGAGAGTTACAAGGATTAGGATGTCTCAAAGACTTATTAGTCCTTCCGAGGAGACATCGAAGTTATAAGGAGCAGGATATCTGAGACTTATTAGTCCATCCGAGAGAGAGAGAGAGAGAGAGAGAGAGAGAGAGAGAGAGAGAGAGAGAGAGAGAGTTAAAAGGATTAGGATGTCTCAGAGACTTATTAGTCCTTCCGAGGAGACATCGAAGGAGTTACAAGGATCAGGATATCTCAAAGACTTATTAGTCCATCAGAGAGAGAGAGAGAGAGAGAGAGAGAGAGTTACAAGGATTAGGATGTCTCAAAGACTCATTATTCCATCCGAAGAGACATCGAAGGCGTTACAAGGATCAGAATATCTCAAAGACTTATTAGTAGGAGAGAGAGAGAGAGAGAGAGAGAGCGTTATATTTAGATGGAGTGAGGGATGGAATTAGAGTATTGTTATTTGAAACAAGTGACGAATCTCTCTCTCTCTCTCTCTCTCTCTCTCTCTCTCTCTCTCTCTCTGGAAAAAATGTCTGTATAACTATGTAGCATTTCAAAATATTTAGTCTTTGCCCCGTGTGGATCTCGAACGCAGCTATTACTCAGCCAAGGGGATTTTCCCCCACTTCTCTTTTCCCTGATTGATATAACAATTACTTTTTTAATAGGACGGTCTATTATTCTTAGTCCACCCCCTCCCCTCCACCCCCCTTTTTTATTCATATGATTATGTGGCCTGCATATGGTAAAAAAGATCCACCTTCTAGCATTATATTTTTCTTTACGAGCCGTTGAATATATCGTTAATTTACTGTCCCAAGATTTTACTGAATATTTTGTTCACTGTCCCTTAAGTTGACTAAATTGTTTATTTACTATTACAAAAATTGCCTTAAATCAATTCTTAACTATCTAAAAAGTTGACTAAATAGTTTATTCACTATCCCAAAAGTTCCCTTAAATCATTTATTCCCTATCCCAAAAGTTGCTAAATCAGTTATTCACTATCCCTAAAGCTTACCAAATAATTTATTCACTCTCCCAAGAGTTGCGTCAGATCATTTATTCACTATCCCAAAAGTTGCCCCAAATCATTTATTTTCCCAAATGTTGCCTCAAATCATTTATTCACTATCCCAAAAGTTGCAAAAAAAAAAAAAAAAAAAAAAAAAAAAAGTACTATCCCAAAAGTGGCCTCAAATCATTTATTCAATCTCCCCAAAAGTGGACTAAATCTTGTATTCACTATCCTTAAAGTGGACTAAATCATTTATTCACTATACCAAAAGTTACCCTAAATAATTTATTCACCATCCTTAAAGTGGACTAGATCCTTTATTCACCATCCCTAAAGTGGACTAAATCTTTTATTTACTATCCGAAAAGTTGCCCTAAATCATGAATTCACCATCCTTAAAGTGAAATAGGTCTTTTATTCACTATTCCAAAAGTTGTCCTAACTCATTTATTCACTATCCGTAAAGAGGACTAGATCTTTTATTCACTATCCCAAAAGTTGCCCCAAATGATTTATTCACTATCCCAAAAGTTGCCCTAACTCATTTATTCACTATCCTTAAAGTGGACTACTATGAGATTCAGGGTCTCTGTAACACGGTTTTTTGGACTTTGCTCCTTGTCAAAGCATCGGATGTAGCTGAAAGTTGACATATGTATATTTTACAACCACACAAATTTTTTCAGCATTATCAATAACCTAAACCCGATAGTTTTGATTTTTATAGAGTAAAAATGAACTAGCCGACGCCATGGCCAATGATTACGAGCCAAGAGTCGAAAAACATTCATTACGTAAGCAAGGTAAACAAACACATTTTGACTAAATGTTGCCCCGCCCATCCACCAGACAGAAATGCCATCGGCTCTGAAACCCAAAGACTTTATGAATGGCGGAACAATACATAGATCAGTGCTAGCGTAGTAATACTACTGTAGCAGTAGTGCCGCAACAGTATAGCAGTAATATACATGAATTAAACGTTTAGACCAACTGCTGGGATCCTTGAGGATCATTTAGCACTTCTTACAACTACTCGAGAAATTAGTTTTTATAGCCAGAAGTTAAATTTTCTAATCCAACAATGCCCATGGTAGCCTTCAGTGTTATCCTGAATTATAACGAGGCGAAAGTGGGTGGAGCCTCATGAAGTCACCATTCTGACGATAATTATTGGTGAAGGTTTAAAGCCAGTATACGGTACCGGCTATTTTTTTTTTCAGTAAATAGGTAGATAGTCAATAAATAAAAATTGCTTGACATTTGGTATAGCAGTTATCAAATCAAGCTTGTCTACTATGTTTTTGGTAATTACCAACTATTCCCTACATCTTGTCAATCTGATTGTGACCTATAAAGAAGACTGTAATTTCTTAGGAAACTTATTTTGGGAGTTAGACTAATAATAGAATTGTTTTTGTATTTATTAACATATTTTGTTGGTTTGTTCATTATGACAATTATCAGTGGGGAGGTTCCAAAGTTCATAAAGGTGTACTGCTTTGCTTATTTTAAATTTGTATGTCATTGTTGCCAGAGGTTTAGCCTTCGTTACGTATAGCCAATCATCCATCGAGAAAGAGGGAAGAAATGATGTCATAAGTTACGTAACGAGTGCGTTCGAAACCTTTTCTCTGAGTAAGTTGGCCTGTCTTCAAAAAAGGTCACTTTTACATTATAAGTACCAAATTTATTCAACCTACGTAGTGCAGAATACACTCAAAATTTATGTGTTGATATATTATGTATTCTGAATAAGCGTTATATTTATGAAATGCATAGATAAAAAGTTATTGCGAAAAAACCGTGTTACAGAGGCCCTGAATCTCATAGTAGATAAATTATTCACTATCCCAAAAGATGCCCTAAATCATTTATTCACTATCCTCAAAGTGGACCAGATCATTTATATATTCATTATCCCAATAGTGAACTAAATCTTTGATTCGCCCTCCCAAAAGTTCGTAGAAAAACACCGGGCATTGTTTTCCTTTTATCGGAGAGGAAAATTTTGTTTTCTTCGACCTCTAGTTGACTGTCCTTGAGTCTTCCAACCACTTCGCCCATTGCTGTGCCACCCGCTGTCCTAATGACTCGGAGACGCGGGTATAAATGCACAAGAAGTGCTTTTAAAACTAATTATTTATCAGACGACGTAGTTGTGGAAGGTTCTTGTGTCCTTTGATGTTATTAAAAAAAATTAATCCGTCGTCTTTACTCTCCTGCTAGGTAATTTGATGATGTGTTAGGTATTGCATTCAATCGTGTGAATTTTGTTAATCTTTAAGCTGTACAGAAATATGAAAGGAATGTATATTCGTAAGTTTGAATCTTTTAACTGTACAGAAAAATATAAGGAGTGTATATTTTAAAGTTTTAATCTTTTAACGGTTCAGAAATATAAAAGGATGTGTAATTTTAGGTGATGCTGCTCTTTCATTTCCGTACACACACACACACACACACTAACAATAAATAAATAAACGATTCAACTTGCAGTTAAACACCGTAGTTATGTATATAATTGTCGGTTTTATTTATAGAATTCTTCTTATGATTACAGTTCCTCGTTGGACGAGTGGTTTTCGTGCTCGGCTACAAATTCGGTGGGCCGAAGTTCGATCCTCGGCTCGGCCAACGTGGAATTAGAGAAATTTATTTCTTGTGATAGAAATTAATTTCTCGATATAATGTGGTTCGAATCCCACAATAAGCTGTAGGTCGCGTTGCTAGGTGACCAATTGTTTCCTAGCCACGTAAAAATATCTAATCCTCCGGGCCTGATCTAGGAGAGCTGTTAATCATCTCAGTGGTCTGGAAAAACTGTGATATACTTAACTTCTTATTAATGATATTTATTGTAGGATTGTATCATTCTGTGTATATATACATATGCGTGTTTTTGATGTTTACGAAGTTTCTTTCTTTCTATTTACAGGAGCATTTTGAAACTGATGCCGGGGGTGTGAACAGCTGAGCCGCGGGGAGCCACACCACGCGATTGCTCCCTCAGGTATTGTTAGGGAACCTCTCCTCCTCTGCCTTCGTCAGGCCTCATTGTCTTATGTCATGTGATAATGAGGCATTCAAAGGCTCATTGTTTCATATCGTGTGGTGATGAGGCCATCAGATGTAAATTGTCGTGTGAACATGCGATTATGAGGCTTTCAAAACCTCATTGTCCCATATTATGTGATAATGAGGCTTTCAAAACTTCATTGTCCCTTATGTGATAATGAGGTTTTCAAAACTCCAGTGTCCTATATTATGTGATGATGAGGCTTTCAAAACATCATTGTCCCATATCACGTGGTAATGATGCTTTTAAAACATCATTGTCCCATATTATGTGGTAATGAGGCTTTCAAAACCTCATTGTCCCCTATCATATGATAATGAGGCTTTCAGAACTTCATTGTCCCATATGTATGTGATAATGAGGCTTTCAAAACCTCTTTGTCCCATATTATGTGATAATGAGGCTTTCAAAACCTCTTTGTCCCATATTATGTGATAATGAGGCTTTCAAAATCTCATTGTCCCATGCGTATGTGATTTATACTTTTGGAAGCTCATTGTCACATGCTTATGTGACGATTTTTTTGAAGGCTAGGAGCGAGCTCTTGTTGCAAATATAACGAGGAATGTTTAGTTGTATTTCCTATGGAATTTTAGGCGAGAACAGTTGCTAAATTAGCAATGACAAAGGTTTAATTACTTTTGAGTTTTTTTTTCGTTTTCCACATCATCGTAAGGATGGTTTGAGATTTTTTTTTTTTTTTAAGAAAGTTTGTTTCGTTATACTTTGATAGATAGCTAGGTAGATAGGATAAATTGCAGGTAGATAGATACGGTAGGTGGTTAGGTATGTGTATAAAAAGATTGCTAGGTTTAGTACTCATTGGATATATAATTTTAAGCGATTGGTGTCTGTAGACGTGCATGATTGAAATTACTCATTTTATGGAACGGTCTGTGGGTTGACCTAGCTGTATAAAAATGACATAATTCTTTGGGTGAAGTCATAGCCATGTATGATATTGTTGCCATGGGTGTAAAATAGTATTAAGATTAAGATTAGATTAGGGAAGAAGAAGTAGGAAGCAAGAAGTCAGAAGTAAGAAGTAAAGAAGAACAAATAACGAAGAGAGAAGAAAACACATAAGAAGACAGAAGACATCGAATCTTGAAAAGAGGACACCAATCTCCACTTCGTTCTGAGGTAATTATTATTATTATTGTTTTTATGTTTGTGCGGATTTCTTAAGTTTTTGTATTGCACGACGAATTAAAAAAAATCTTGCATATTATGATATATATATATATATATATATATATATATATATATATATATATATAATATATATATATATATTATTTTTTTTTTTTTTTTTTTTTTTTGCTGCCGGACGCATATTTTGTCATGGAGAACAATTTGAATGCTGAGTTTTAAGGAGTAACTATTTTCGAGTTTTATTGCCAATAGTTTTATCGGGAAACCTGATGTTTACCATTTATGGTAGAATCGATTCTTGGTGTAGTATATATATATATATATATATATATATATATATATATATCATTTATTATATATTTATATATATATATATATATATATATATTATATATATATATATATATTATATATATATATATATATATATTTGATATTGTTTTGGTGACTTTTGCAGCGTTGAGTTGAAAGGAATCAATAATGTTTCTGTTTCTGGAAAATCCTTTTCATATATATATATATATATATATATATATATATATATATATATATATATATATATATATATATATATATATATAAGTATAGTGTGCTTTAATGCATGTAAGTTTCCAATCTTTTCTTTTGGAGTGATTGATAAGTTTTTGTGATGTGACCGAAGCATGAATTTTTTATCAACGTTTTTTTTATCCAATTCATTTGCTGAAGTATTAATTTTATGTCATTTTAATCTTATTAATGCTATCATCCAATATCTTTCGCATTTACTTTTTTTCATCTTTATCTTTTATTGAATACTTAAACTCCACTTATGGAAAATAAATTATTACAAGCAGGTTGGTTCCTGAAGCACCACTAAAGATAATTCTAAGTAAGCAACTCTCAACTTCACACGTCCACGTGTGTGTGTGTGTGTGTGTTTGTGTGTGTGTGTGTGTGTGTGTGTAATCAGTGCAGATATCCTATGGTTTTCTGTAATCTCAAATGGGATCTATTTGCCCTCTTCATACATTCATTAACCCGTCCCAAGTGGATTATCAAATACATTTGCTATATTATTATTATTATTATTATTTTTTTTTTTTTTTGCTCTATCACAGTCCTCCAATTCGACTGGGTGGTATTTATAGTGTGGGGTTCCGGGTTGCATCCTGCCTCCTTAGGAGTCCATCACTTTTCTTACTATGTGTGCCGTTTCTAGGATCACACTCTTCTGCATGAGGCCCGGAGCTACTTCAGCCTCTAGTTTTTCCAGATTCCTTTTCAGGGATCTTGGGATCGTGCCTAGTGCTCCTATGATTATGGGTACGATTTCCACTGGCATATCCCATATCCTTCTTATTTCTATTTTCAGATCTTGATACTTATCCATTTTTTCCCTCTCTTTCTCTTCAACTCTGGTGTCCCATGGTATTGCGACATCAATGAGTGATACTTTCTTCTTGACTTTGTCAATCAACGTCACGTCTGGTCTGTTTGCACGTATCACCCTATCCGTCCTGATACCATAGTCCCAGAGGATCTTTGCCTGATCGTTTTCTATCACTCCTTCAGGTTGGTGTTCGTACCACTTATTACTGCAAGGTAGCTGATGTTTCTTGCACAGGGTCCAGTGGAGGGCTTTTGCCACTGAATCATGCCTCTTTTTGTACTGGTTCTGTGCAAGTGCCGGGCATTCACTTGCTATGTGGTTTATGGTTTCATTTTTCGTATTGCACTTCCTACATATGGGAGAGATGTTATTTCCGTCTATCATACTTTGAACATATCTGGTTCTTAGGGCCTGATCTTGTGCCGCTGTTATCATTCCTTCAGTTTCCTTCTTTAGCTCTCCCCTCCGTAGCCATTGCCAATTGTCATCGCTGTCTCTGTATATTTCTGGGTCTTCGTCTACTTTTATTAGTCCTTCTTCCCATGCACTCTTTAGCCACTCGTCTTCACTGGTTTTCAGATATTGCCCCAGTGCTCTGTTTTCGATGTTGACGCATTCCTCTATACTTAGTAGTCCTCTCCCTCCTTCCTTTCGTGTTATGTATAGTCTGTCCGTATTTGCTCTTGGGTGTAGTGCTTTGTGTATTGTCATTTGTTTCCGGGTTTTCTGATCTATGCTGCGGAGTTCTGCCTTCGTCCATTCCACTATTCCTGCGCTGTATCTGATTACTGGCACTGCCCATGTGTTTATGGCTTTTATCATATTTCCGGCGTTGAGTTTTGACTTGACTATCGCCTTGAGTCTCTGCATATATTCTTTCCTGATCGTGTCCTTCATCTCTTGGTGTTTTATATCTCCTCCTTCCATTATTCCCAGGTATTTGTATCCTGTCTCATCTATGTGTTTGATGTTGCTCCCATCTGGTAGCTTTATCCCTTCAGTTCTCGTTACTTTGCCTTTTTGTATGTTGACTAAGGCGCATTTTTCTATTCCAAACTCCATCCTGATGTCCCCAGATACAATCCTTACAGTCTGGATTAGGGTATCTATTTCCTTGATGCTCTTACCATACAGCTTGATGTCGTCCATGAACATCAGATGGTTGATTTTGTTGCCTCTTTTCTTGAGTTGGTACCCGGCATCCATCTTCTGTAGTACTTTTGTCATGGGAATCATGGCTACTACGAAGAGTAGTGGGGACAGTGAGTCGCCCTGGAAGATCCCTCTCCTGATATTAACCTCTGCTAGTCTTTTTCCAGAGCTTGTAAGTATTGTATTCCAGTTTGCGCATTGTATTTTTGAGGAAGCTGATGGTATTTTTCCTCTGCCCCATATATTTTCAGGCATTCTATTAGCCATGTGTGTGGTATCATGTCGAAGGCTTTCTTATAGTCTATCCATGCCATGCTTAGGTTGGTTTTCCTTCTCCTACTGTTCTTCATTACCATTTTGTCTATCAGGAGCTGGTCTTTTGTGCCCCTACACTTCCTTCTGCAGCCTTTCTGTTGGTGGGGGATGGTGTTTGTCTCCTCTAGGTAGTTGTATAGCCTTTCACTGATGATACCTGTTAGTAACTTCCACATTATTGGTAGGCAGGTGATAGGCCTGTAGTTACTGGCTATATTTCCCTTACTCTTGTCTTTTTGTACTAAGGATGTTCTTCCTGTGGTCATCCATTTGGGTGCTTGGTGATTTGAGATACAATGCTGGAGTTGTTCTGCTATTCGTGGGTGTAGGGCCTTGAAGTTTTTTGAGCCAGTATCCATGGACTTCATCGGGACCTGGGGCTTTCCAGTTTGGCATTTTCTTTAGTTGGTGTCTGACTGTGTCTGTCGTGATCTCTGTGAATCTTTGTTTTATTCTCCCTGTTTCTTCTTCCTTGACTTCCTGGAGCCATGTTGCATGTTTGTTGTGTGGTACCGGATTGCTCCATATGTTTTCCGAGAGTCTCTTACTTGATTCGGCTTCAGGAATTTCTGGGTGGTTGTCTTCCCCTCTTAGTTGGCTGTATAGTCTTTTCTGGTTGGTTCCGAATAGTTTGTTCTGTTGGTATCCCTTATTCCTGTTCATGTACCGTTGGATCTTGTGTGCTTTGGCCTTAAGCCTCTGTTTTACATCTTCTATTGTGTTGTTTAGTCCCTCTCTTGCACTTTGTATTTTCTCGTTTGAGGTTCCTTCTTGTTTTCTTGCTTCTTAGCCTTTTTCTGCCATCTCTTTCAGTTTACTCAAGTCAGATCTCATCACCATGATTTGCTTTTCCTGGCGCCTTTTCCAAGGAGGTTGCTGTTTTGGTTTCTGTTGGGTTGGTTGTGACGGTGGTGTTGGTGTTCGAACCCCCATCAGTTCTGCTACTAATCTTGCTCCTGCATATGTCAAGTTATTTGTTTCTGTGATACTGGTGGTGTGTATTAGGCCCATTATTTCATTGACCTCACTTGTTTTCTCCCTTAATTTCTTGGTGTTGTAGGCTTTCATGGAGGGGATCTTTGTTCTCTCTGTATCTGGCTCCATCCATTGTCTAATCTTTTCTACCCATTCCGTCCTCTCTGTTACTTCGTCGGTGTTTCTTCGTGTGTCGTTGTTTGATACCTCATCCTCCCTCTCGTCTTCTGTGGCATCGTCTCTCAGTTCGTCTTCGTGTAATTCGTTGTCGTGTGACATTTCCCTTTCCAGTTCTTCTCTTTCTGTTGGGGAGAGCCAGTTCTTTTTCTTTATGTTCCTTACTTGGTCTGCCAGCCTCTGCTCTGTTTGGGGGGTGTTATTCCTCTCATTCCAGATGTTGACCAATCTTCTTCTATATCCTCTCTCCGTCGGGTTGCTTCTGATGTAGCATCTCCATATTTCCTTATTTTCTTCTCTTGTCCATTTCTTCCTTTTTGCCTCTGTAGCTCCAATCTCAGGCTGTTCATTACTGTCGTTGTGGTGATCAGTTGCTGGATGACGACCTCCAAGTACCTGACCGTCTTCCCCTACAATTGGGTTGAATACCTGGTTGCCGGACGAAGCTCCTCTGTTGCCAGAGGTTCCATTTACGTCGTTGTCGTTTATTCCATCATTTCTTTCCATCATTGCTGAGTTTTGCTATTTAACCCATTATTATTATTATTATTATTATTATTATTATTATTATTATTATTATTATTATTATTATTATTATTATTATTTAGAAAATTAACCTTGTCCATGTAGAACAAGTCCGCCAAAGGACCCCATTGACTTGAAATTCAAGCTTACATTGGAAATGAGTATCAGAATTTAATAGGAAATACTGATAGAAGAGATTTGTTATAAAAAAAGAAAAAATAAATTAACAAAAGATTAAATTATCTCTAAATATTTTTTTTTTAGTTTATTTCAAATTTAAAGTGTTTTTAGTCTTAAGATTAGCTTCGAGACATCTGAACTTTGTAGTTTCATCTCGTAGGTATTAGGTTTGTCCTTATTGCCCCAAGGATATTAATTACTTAAGGATCCGTTGTAAGTTCGATAAGGTTTGAATTGACGTGCTGACCTAACTTGTAATTTACAGGAGTAAATGCTATTATTGGAGGTAATAGGTAATGTATGTGGAATCCTGTGCGTTGATGTTCTGACAAAGGCTCTCTTGCGTCATTTGAGAGTTGAGTCTAACTTTGAGGCGTTGTGATAATATGGGCGTGAGGCAGGGAGGGCGTGGGCGGCAGTAGTAGGCTTTACAATCAATACATAGATCAATGCATCCCCCCCCTCTCCCCACCCCCTCCTCCCACCCTATAGTATTCCTTCCTCCCCCAGCATCTCCCCTCCTTGTGTCCTTATCAGATTTTGTCCCATAGTCAATGTTTTCCTCTTAATTGTATTTCAAGAGTCGTTCTCATTAGTGGTTCCCACACACTCCCTCCCTTCCCCCCAAACACTCGGGGTTTAGGGAGCGTTTAATTTAATTATTTTCTTGTTTTTAATCGCATTTTGGTAAGAGAAAAGCACTCCAGATTCCCCTCTGATTATTTGACCTAAATGTTTGTGGCATTGACCTACTTTTACCCCGTAGCCTGGGGGTTAGGTAATGCCGTCAGTGAACCTCGCGCGTTGCACTGTAGATATTCTTGAAGGGTATTCGCAGCATCCCTTAGGCCCCTAGCTGCAGCCCCTTTCATTCCTTTTTACTGTACCTCCTTTCATATTATCTTTTATCTTACTTTCCAATCTCTAATAACGTTTGTTTTATAATGCAGCTGTGAGGTCATGTTCCTGTTACACCTAAATCTTTTAAATCGCTGTTTCCCTTTCAGCGTTGAATGATCTCATGGGTCTCAATGCTTGGCCTTTAGCCTAAATCTTATATTCCAATACCAATTCTACCCTCCTACCAATTGTTTCAACATTATTTTCAGCACTAAATGACTTCATACGTCCCAGCGCTTGGCCTGTAACCTGAATTTTGCATTCTCATTCCATTCCTTGACCTACAGCAGGGTACACATAAAATAAAAAGTTCTACAGAAATGGAATTCGATCATTGCTAATTGTAGTCATTTGTCACCCTTAGCCGTTGAATCTTCTTAATATCGGATTTTGTATTGTAAAATCCGAGGTCCTAAAAGAAAAGAAATGAAGATAAATCAGATATATATATGTGTGAGCGTGTGTTCTGAACATGTTAGCAAGCTATTCTGTTTACATTTGGACATGGCTTTCGTCACGTCATGGGACAACTTGCAGAACTTAGTACAGAGTTAAGTCTTGCAGTGAATCTGTTTTATCTTCATCGTTGTTGTACCTTGAAGAATGTTCCGATATGATTAGAATCTTCGTAATTGCAGCCTTAACGTATCAGCACGATAGAAAGGTTATTTGAAGCTCTACTTTTCCCAGAAAAAAAAAATAATATTCGGTTCTTATAGATTTATATCTGGGTTATTCTTAAGTGGTGAATCTTATATAATGTTGTTGTTTTTAATATTTGTGTACCAGGTATTGCGAGGAAAATCAAATAAAATAGGAACTAAGGTGTCTAGACAAGTAATAAGACTTTTCGTGCGTGAAAAAAAAAATGAAGGAATAACAACCAAATACGCACCAAACTGTAATAACTAAGGAAGAGTAACCAGATGTGCCCCAAACTCTAATCACTAAGGAAGAGCAAATACGGACCAAACTCTAGCCACTAAGGAGTAGCAAATACGGACCAAACACTACCCAACTTAGAAATAGCAACCAAATACGCACCAAATTGTAATCACTAAGGAAGAGTAACTAGATGTGCCCCAAACTCTAATCACTAAGGAAGACAAATACGGGCCAAACTCTACCCACTAAGGGATACCAACAAGCCGCCGCCTTCTCGCGTTCTTAGACGACGTTGTCTCACAATAAACTTTTTTTTTTTTTTTTTTTTTTTTTTTTTTTTTTAAGGAGAATTTATGGCCTCGTTGCGTGTAGTACGAGGCTCCAACGTTTTTCAAATTATGGAGAGGAAGTTTTCCCTTTATATATCGCTCATATATATATCGCTCTTCCGCTGTCTTTTTTTATTTTATTTTTTGGGCCAGGAGTTATTAGCGTAATATTTTACATTTGATAAATGATTATTTGTGTCTGTGGGTGGCGTCGGCTTTCGCCGAGAAAGCTTCCGTTTTCAAAGTGATATATGGCTGAGCGTCTTGCTTTCTTCTTTCTTCTTTATATATAGAGGTTGGTGGAATCCTGTGAGTTCATTTTTTTTTCGTCTCCTAATGCATCTGCGTTCTTTGGATGTGCAGAAGTGTCGACGGAGATTAATTTGTTTGTTTAAAGACTTTGTCTTGTTAAATTTATCTTATTATAGTGGCAGCCAGTGTCACTTGTTTGATTGTTTTATTGTAGTGGTTCCCTGTGCTCTTTATTTAATAGTTACCAATTTTTCTGATCATCGACCTTGTTTTCTTGAAGATGGATTAACAAGAATCGTTCGTAACGTGGTGTTGTTCACATGCAATTATTAAGCTATTACGTAATGTAATAATAGGTAACCGCTTGTTTTGTGGGCTTTGCAGTATGTGCCGTTATTACAGGGCTGATCACATCAACTGTACGAGTAAAATGCGAGAGGGATTTATCTTTTCACCAGTATTGGTAAACCCTTATATTTAGAGCAAACGCTCACGGTTATTTGTATAATTCTCTCTCTCTCTCTCTCTCTCTCTCTCTCTCTCTCTCTCTCTCTCTCTCTCTCTCACACACACACACACACACACACATATTTGGAGCCTCTAATATTCAAGACAAGTGCATATTATTCTCTTATAATTTTCGTGACGATTTCTCTCTCTCTCTCTCTCTCTCTCTCTCTCTCTCTCTCTCTCTCTCTCTCTCTCTCATATTAATCTTTATTTGCGTGTCCTCATATAATCGTTCCTTAAATGAGTAGGGGGCCCAAAACTTGGAACAGGTTTACTTTGAAAGTTCTCGATTTAGCCCTACAATTCATTATTAAATGGGGTTTTAAAAAATAAGAAATAAAATGAACTGTGTACTTTATACCTGTCAAACGTTATACCCGAATGTTACGTCTGTTATACCATCACGACAGGTATAACTTTCAACTATTGCCCCCAAAACAAAGCTCAGTGTCAATCACGCCTGTATTGACTGAAGGGTTCCCTCCGCCCGTTTCCTAGACCCCCGTGTAAATTGCGCCATTAATCAGACGTCAGTAATTTTGGCTCCATCTCATTGTAATGAAGTTTTAGCTGAAAGGTTGCCGCGGCAACCTACCTGCTGGAAACCTAATTTACCTGTGTCTTTGAACTTGTCATCATCATCATCATCCCAGCGAGCAACAAAACCCTGTTGTTGCTGTTGGGAATACAAGTATGGCTACACTTTGTCCGTGTGTCTGTCTGACCTTTCTGTTTATATTGTCTGTCTTTATGTCTGTCGGCCTATTTGATGGTGCCATATGCATGGATGCTGTAATTATGCGTGAGGGGTGTCAGAACCCCCCCCCCCCTTCCCTTTTTATTGTCATTTATATAATAATAATACAGTGGAAGTAAAATAATAATAATAATAATAATAATAATATAATAATAATATAATAATAAAAATAATAAAAGTAAAGATAATTTATAATCCACTATCTCTAGACTGTTTTCCTATTTCTCTGTCTTATCTTCCATATATATATATATATATATATATATATATATATATTATATATATATATATATAGATATATATATATATTTATATAACATGTGTATGTGTCTCTGTATTTTATGGGTATTTAATTGACCCTCTTAAATTAAACAGCATGTTGGATGTTTATGTTTATTCAGATCTGTTTTTAATAAACAACATAGTTCAGATGCGTAAATATGCCATGAAAAGATTTGTGTTATTGTGTAATCTGTTTTCAACCAGTCTCTTAAATAGGATTAAATGTTATTCATGACGTTTCAGTAATGACTCTCTCTCTCTCTCTCTCTCTCTCTCTCTCTCTCTCTCTCTCTCTCTCTCTCTCTCTCAGGTACTATTTCGGTCATTATTCAGGTTACCTCTTCCCAATTTTATTCTTAGGAACTTTGTAACCCGTGGAATATATACTTCTTGGACTGTTTCATTATTATCACTTTTGAACTTTGAAATTTTCTCCAATCTTTCCTTTTCCCTAAGTCTCTTAAGATATTTTGCTTCAAGAGAACAATTTTTCGCCTCTTCCACAGTTCATCCCATTCCTTTTATTTTTTTTTCCTTTTTGTTCTGGTTTCTTTCTAGCCTGGGCTACAAAAAAAGCGTTGGGTGGCGTGCACCTCTGGCTTCTGCGCATTAAAAAAAAAAAAAAAAATTTGCGTCGTGGCTGTTTCCAAGAAACTTTTCCCATTTCCTCATGGGGAATAATATCACCAATTAAACTTTCTGCTAAAAAAATACCTTCATTCGAACTGCAGCTTTTCAGAATATCTAAGTATAATTATCATAATTATGTATATAATGTTTCTTTGTATTCACATGTATTACAAGCGAGGTGTTTTCATGCGTAATTTCACCCTTACCATTGCCTTTCCAGTTTTACGTAACTTCGATATTTTGATAATTTTTTTTGTTTTGTAATTGGAGAGCAGAAAGGAGCCAGAGTGGCTGTTAACAGAAGTTTTTTAAGGGTTGGTGATTTTGCAGGTGTGGGCAAAAGTTAAACAAAACTGTAGAAATCGAAGGTGATTTTGGTTTTGTTCCCTGTGTGTATGTTTGCATGTATATATTGAGTAAATATTTGTGTGTATACCTGTTTGCGTATATATATTTATGTAATATATATATATATATATATATATATATATATATATATATGTGTGTGTGTGTGTGTGTGTGTGTGTGTGTGTGCAGGACTGCAAATGCCAAACTTCTACTTGAATCTCTTTTCGAATTCTGAAGGCTTCCCACCCCCCTGTTTTTTATTTTCAATTCTAAGTCGTATCTGTAGCTCGTTATAAGTTTTGCTTTACTAACTTTCCGTTGAATCTTTTTTTTACTTGTAATATTTGTTGAATTTCTAGGAAAAAAATCATTCGGCGAAAAATGTTGTACGTTCTCGTTAGGTTAAAGCTAAACTTTTGTATAGAACTGGTTTCGGAATCTCTCTCTCTCTCTCTCTCTCTCTCTCTCTCTCTCTCTCTCTCTCTCTCTCTCTTCTCTCTCTCTCTCTCATCCTTCTTCTTCGTGTACAGTCGTTTCTTATATAATTATATGGGTCCTTAAATGTATAGTAAGTTGTCTTTGATAGTTTTCGACTTATCCTTTTGCTGATTATTTATAATTTTCTTCACTTTCTCGTTTTCACATAATTGGCATTTTGCTATTTAGAAACTGTTTTTGATAGCAATGACTATTGTATTTATTCCATGTGGATGTTCGCACATGTGGGATTATTATTAATAAGGAATAATATTGCTTAGAGGGTGGAGTTTTGAGAGAGAAAGTTTTAAATTCTTCGACTGCTTAGAAACAGGTGTAGTCCTTGAATTGACGTGAGTTATTGTACACTCCCCCTTTGATGCTCATTTACGTAAAATTGCCACGTTCCTCATTAAATGTACTCGTAAAGTTTCAAGATGACCTTTTAATGGACCCCTTGTTCCATAGAAATTTCTCTCCCTCCTGTAGGCGGCGCCAGAGGTTCGTGTTTTCTCTCTCTTGGAATTTATTGGGTATCTTATTTGTTTCTGCACGGAGCGTAAAAGTGTCATCCTTAATCTTAGGTTAATGGGAACCGAGGTGGTTTGTTCAGCTGAATGTGGAATAAGGGGGAAATACCATTACAAGGTTGTTGTTTGCCATACATACATACATTTATTTATTTATTTATTTATTTGTTTGTTTATTTATTTTTTATCATTTATTTATTTATTGATTTATTTATAATTTATGTATTTATTCTTTTATTTACTTTTATATTAGTTTTTCTGTTAGTAGTGATTCTTTACTAAATAGAGATATTCCTTCAGTCAAGAAAGATATACTTGACCTTTGGTTCATATTCTTTATTGGCTCTTTAATTCTGGGTCATATTCTTTACTGGTTCTTTAATTTTGGTTCATATTTTTTATTGGTTCTGTAATTCTGGTTTATATTATGTTCAGGTACTTTGGTTCTGGTTCGTATTCTTTTCTGTTACTTTTTTCTGGATTACATTATGTACTTTTGCTTTAATTCTGGTTCATATTCTTTATTGGTTCTGAAATTCTTGTTTATATTCTATATTGGTTATTTGATTTTGTGTCATATTCTTTACTGGTTCTGTAATTCTGGTTTATATTATGTAATGATACTTAAAGTGTGGTTCACATTCTTAACTTGTTCTTTAACTCTGGTTTATATTCTTTACTCTTACTTTGATTCCGGTTCATAATCTTTACTGATTCTTTAATTCTGGTTCATATTCTATACTGATTCTTTAAATCTGGTTTATATTCTTCATTATTCCTTTAATTTTGGTGTCTTTCTATAATTTTGGCTCATGTTCTATATTGGTTTCATATTCTATATTCATACTCAGCCAATTCAGGCTTAAGCATCTTCTTGTATCATGACATGTCAGGCATTGGTAACCTCTACAGCGACAGCCTCAACAGATGGTTTGCCCATTCCAGTGCAACAGAGAAAGAACCAAAACGTAGTTTTCCTCTGAACGTTTAACTTAGGTGACGCTGACTTTAATTTCTAGGGAAAATCTTTATTTGAACAATGACTCCTAGAGTAAGGATTGGAGTTATTTCAGACGTACAACAGAAAAGCATTAAACCCAAGGTTTGAGGATAGAACGTTGAAGGGAATATATTTTTACGATATTTTTTTATATTTGTTTTATTTCCAGAGTTTTACTATACCAGTTGTAAGTAATAATGCTCATTGGTTTTATTTTTAAACTGGTGCTGGATAATTTACAGCAGTGCATACCTCTCTCTCTCTCTCTCTCTCTCTCTCTCTCTCTCTCTTCTCTCTCATGGAAACCGTGTTTATAAACAAGGCTGGCGGTTGTATAAGTAATACGGTTTGGAGTACAAAACATATATTTGAGAAATTACATTTATATTCCATTTGAGAGAGAGAGAGAGAGAGAGCGAGAGAGAGAGAGAGAGAACTTGAACCCCTGTGTATATTTTGTCTTCGAGTAATAATTCTGATAATATTGTCTTAACTTAATATTAGAAGCAGCAAGATCTAGGAAGATAGAACAAGGAGGAGGATTGGGAATAGTAATTTATTAGTGAAGAACGCGAGTAATGTCAAGACGAAGGAGGAGTAAGTACCATTACATAGATGATTAGAACACTGTGTCGATGTTTGACGAAGCGTTGCTGCTGTTGGTGTTTGGGAAAGGCATTGAATGCTGCATTAAAGATGAATAACCATCGGGGAAGTAAAGCCTCAACAACACGTCATCGCTTCAAGGAATTGGCTAAGCCGATTTCAGCCACAAGTTGCTGAGAGAGAGACTCTCTCTCTCTCTCTCTCTCTCTCTCATTACTAAGGGCGGCTGGCGCATATGGTGTCTTTATGAATCGTATTGTGGCGTAAGCTTGTAATCTTCTACCGACTTCGGTGAAATTCTTCACATTTTGACGTTTGCTCTGTTATATCAGAGTTGTTTATGATACCACTTAATTAATATTCATGTTCGTTATTTTTGATTAGTAATTTTGGTATCATCTTGTAAACCCTACGGACTTACATACCCACGTTTCAGTATGTAAAAATTTCCACCCCATTTTCTTTTTACAGCGTAGGCGAAATATATGAAGGATCCACTTTATAATTGTAGCATGATGTTTTTGTAGCATGTTTATCACTATATACAGATGTAATGGACCGAGAAGGTTTTTTTTTTATAACTCTGTACTTTTGTTCCAACACGAACAATTGAATACTGGCCAAAAATGGAAAGAATGCAATATCTGCAAAATTTCCGAAATTGAGACATGCCATCTATTCGGCTCGTGGAACACTAGTACACAATTTACTGCAGTTTCAGAATGATTCTTCAATGCTTTCCACGAGTAATTAGTGGGTCCATTTGCAGTGTCTGCAAAATCAGTAGTAAAGCAAAGGAAAACTGCAATACATAGCATTTTTCTCAGTTTTGCATTTTTGCAGGTACTGCAGTCTTTACTTTACAGATACACAATAACATTCCTGTAATGTCCGCGTATTGAGTCATGTCTCTATATACCGTTTGCATGTTTCTTAAGTACGTTCGCTCGTTAATTTTTCTGTGTATTTCCTTCCATGTATATCTTGTTTGTTCACCTTCTCCGCTCTGTTTGTATCACTTGCCCTCAAAATATGTATGTGTGTGTGTATGTAATATATATATATATATATATATATATATATATATATATATATACATATACATATACATATACATATACATACATACATACATAATATATATATTGTGTGTATTATATATATATATATATATATATATATATATATATATATATATATATATATAATCTTAATGTAAATACGTTTAGATCCCCAAAATATAAAATTCTTTATTCCTTCCATTCAACATTAATAAGCCTTTTCTTTATTTCCTATATAAATACTTCTGTGGTCCTTGGTATTTGTTGCCATCCATAAAGTTGATGTAGACAACGAATCGCAATTCATGATCTAATTGGGTTCTCAAGAGTAGGTAGTATTTACCAGGCAATGCCAACATTCCTGTCCTACTCTAGAAGGTTGAAGGTGAATGACCTCTTATCGTCAAAAATGGACGGTGATATAAGATAACTCCAAAGTCTAAGGTTGCTGTTTGGAAGCTTGAAGTTCAAGTCAGTGGCCCCTTTGGGCTTGTTCCATGTACCTAAGATTCATCTTCTCAAGAAAAGAGGCAACGGAATTAACCATCTGATGTTCATGGACGACATCAAGCTGTACGGTAAGAGCATCAAGGAAATAGATACCCTAATCCAGACTGTAAGGATTGTATCAGGATGGAGTTTGGAATAGAAAAATGTGCCTTAGTCTACATACAAAAGGGTAAAGTAACAAGGACTAAAAGGATAAAGATAGCAGATGGAAACAACATCAAACACATAGATGAGACGGGATACAAATACCTGGGAATAATGGAAGGAGGGGATATAAAGGACTCGATCAGGAAAGAATATATGCAGAGACTCAAGGCGATACTCAAGTCAAAACTCAACGCCGGAAATATGATTAAAGCGTAAACACATGGGCAGTGCCAGTAATCAGATACAGCTCAGGAATAGTGGAATGGACGAAGGTAGAACTTCGCAGCATAGACCAGAAAACGAGGAAACGTATGACAATACACAAAACACTACACCCAAGAGCAAATACGGACAGACTATACATAACACGAAAGGAAGGAGAGAGGGGACTACAAAGCATAGAGGACTGCGTCAACATCGAGAACAGAGCATTGGGGCAATATATGAAGACCAGTGAAGACGAGTGGCTAAAGAGTGCATGGGAAGAAGGACTGATAAAAGTAGACGAAGACCCAGAAATATACAGACACGAGAAAGACAAGCAGAACAGAGGAATGGCGTAACAAACCAATGCACGGACAATACTTGAGACAGACTAAAGAACTAGCCAGCAATGACACGTGGCAATGGCTGTAGAGGGGAGAGCTCAAGAAGGAAACTGAAGGAATGATAACAGCGGCACAAGATCAAGCCCAAAGAACCAAATATGTCCAAAGTATGATAGATGGAAATAACATCTCTCCCATATGTAGGAAGTGCAATACGAAAAATGAAACCATAAACCACATAGCAAGCGAATGTCCGGCACTTACACAGAACCAGTACAAAAAGAGGCATGATTCAGTAGCTAAAGCCCTCCACTGGAGCCTGTGCAAGAATCACCAGCTACCTTGCAGTAATACGTGGTACGAACACCAACCTGAGGGAGTGATAGAAAACGATCAGGCAAAGATCCTCTGGGACTACGGTATCAGAACAGATAGGGTGATACATGCAAATAGACCAGACGTGACGTTGATTGACAAAATCAAGAAGAAAGTATCACTCATTGATGTCGCAATACCATGGGACACCAGAGTTGAAGAGAAAGAGAGGGAAAAAATGGATAAGTATCAAGACCTGAAAATAGAAATAAGAAGGATATGGGATATGGCAGTGGAAATCGTACCCATAATCATAGGAGCACTAGGCACGATCCCAAGATCCCTGAAAAGGAATCTGGAAAAACTAGAGGCTGAAGTAGCTCCAGGACTCATGCAGAGAGTGTAATCCTAGAAACGACGCACATAGTAAGAAAAGTGATGGACTCCTAAGGAAGCGGATGCAACCCGGAACCCCACACTATAAATACCACCCAGTCGAGTTAGTGGACTGTGATAGAGCCCCCCCCCCCACCCCCCCCAAAAAAAAAAAAAAAAATAAATAAATAAATAATAATAATGATAATAATATAGGGGGTAGTTGTGGTAGTATATCGTGATATTTATTGCCCCTTGTATAACCGTGTTCTGATGACAACAACAACAACAATAATAATAATAATAATAATAATAATAATAATGATAATGATAATAATAATAATAATAATAATTTCATTATTATTCCCATCAAGGAAATATCCAAAGTCCCCTTTGAATCGGTGCATAAAGAGTATAAGTGAAGTATGCTCACTCCAATGGCTGATGTTAATGAACAACATGAACAACCAAAGGCTGTGACAGATTGTATAAGTGAGAGAGAGAGAGAGAGAGAGAGAGAGAGAGAGAGAGAGAGAGAGAGAGAGAGAGAGAGAGAGAGCAGGTGCGTTCTATTATTAACAGCTAGAGGAATGTTCCTTGCAAATGTGTTCTCAGACAGATCTAAAGACCCTCACCATATTTGAAGGAGTGGTTCTCTGAATTGTTTGATCTTTTTTTTTTTTTTTTTTTTTTTTTTTTTTTTTTTTTTTTTTTTTTTTTTTTTCATTTCCCTAGGATTTATTTGATGTCATATTAAGTTAGAGGCGACAGGTGGGTGTTGACTGTCACCCTACATATCGTGAAAAAATGGGAAAAATTACTGATATATGTAGGTTTGGTTTTATTTACCCAGACCGGCATGTGCATAGATTTTGCAGTCAGTTTCCGTTTCAGCGCTGAATGATCTCATAGGTCCCAATGCTTGGCCTTTGGCCTAAATTCTATATTCAATTCAAGTTTGCGTATGTTGCGATATTATAAAGTATCATTCGAATAGCCATCAGGATAGTGTACCATTCAAGGTAACCTACCTTGCAGACGTTTGTATGGACCACATTAGGTTTTGAGAAAATCTCGTTTTCCTTCAAATGACAATAATGATTTCACCATCCCTTCGTGATTTCTTCTTACGGCTTCTCTAAGTGACATTTAATACTCTCATCCTTCTTACCCCTGCTGTAACATTTCTCTACGTGATCTGACGGGAAACCAATTAGCAAGGCTGTTTGTTAGCGCGCGTAAAAAAATGGCGCCCCTCAGAAGGTATTTCATATCACGCTGGCACTGATGATTCTTGCTAAATCAACCGTGGCTCAGTGCAGAGGGCTAAAAGGGTTTTCGTTTTAGCTCTTCACATCCTTTAATTTAATCGGAATTAAAGTATTACGGGGTTGTCGTGTTATATAATTCAGAACCCACCGGGACTGAAAGAGTGATTCTGCTCTCGTTTCCCAGTTTGAATGCCTCAAAATGCGCCGTTAAGAACGAAATGCATTTCTGTACAAATGCTGAGTTTTTGCCTTCCTTCCTATGGGGATCCACGGGGGGGGGGAAAAGGGGGGGGGGGGGTGGGGGTGGCGGGGGGGAGGAGAAGAAGAAGAAGGTTGCCATGAAATACATTTCCCATTTCAGCCCTGTATCCAGCTTTATAAACGTGACTAAAATTTCAATGCGTTCACTGACTTTCTAGATGTTTTATCATCTCGAGAAAAATGCCCTTGTAATTAGATGAGCATTAGCAATCGGACGCTTGAAGACTACACGAACATCCACGTAAGTTTGCCTCAAATCTCATGCTCGAAAAGGTATCTGTGAACTAATTCCTCGCACAAAAATTTCGAGATAATTCAGAAAAAGCATGTTCAAAGATATAGAAAAAAAAATTTGATTTTCTTCCTTCGTCTTAAATTTCAGTGAGAATATTTAAAACATTGGAATTTCGAAATAATTAAATGGCTTCTGTACACTGAAGACTGCTAAGTATATTAGGGTTTCTATACAGGGCAGAAAGATGATAATATTTTATATATATATATATATCTATATATATATATATATATATATATATATATATATATATATATATATATATATATATATATATATATATATATATATATATATATATATATATATATATATATATATATATATATATATATATATATATATATATTACATACATGTGTGTGTGAGTGTGCCTTTTCTGTGCTTCTAAAGTGAATATATTTTTAAACGTGTTTACATAATGGAGTGAAATTTATTAGTGTGGATTGTCCCCTTTACTTTCGATATGCGCTTCTTGGCACTGCTCAAGGATGAGGGGAACACTAAAACATATATTCTCGTGAGGTTACAAAAAAAAAAAAAAACAAAAAAACAAAGACAAATAGAATGCGTCGGTGATGTCATGATTATTTTCACACATATGAAGGTAGCATAATGACTACAGGATGTAGGTGTCGCTATGGGGTGTAAAATGCTCATAAGATTTATTTTGATTATATTTGGATACTTTGGTAGTTTCTGTACGCCTATGGCAGTGTTTGTATATGTTGGGTTACGTATATAATCATGTATCACCAGAATTAGTGGGTTCTTTCATTGTGTGTAAATGTGTGTATTTCATTAAGATAGTTAAGGTCAAAACTAGGGAATATTTGATATATTGGCTGTTACATATATACTCGCAAAAATAGCCTTGTAAGCTTGTGCACGTGTGCATGCAAATGTTTAACCTTTATATATAAAAGATTTTTTCAATCACGAGATGTTTGTGCACGAGTCTAAAATACATTGGTTCCTCCTTGAAGTACGTTTTCTTATTTAAAGGTTTACGATGGTAAAGCATGGGTCCTTTGCTACTGATGGAGGGGGACTTACTTATTTGGGGAAGCGGTCCCGAGAAGCCAGCGTTTCTTTAGGTTTTCATGATTTTCCCCCTTGATTTTTTTTTGGCATTTTCTTAGTTTTGGTTGATTAGAATGATTTATCAGTATGCTTATCCGTATAAAATTTCGTAAAATTATGACGATATAAAGGTGTTTGTATGCGTTTCATTATACTGAAGTTAGTTTGCAGCATAAGTAGGTCTACCTAGATGGTTCAGGCCCTTTCGTCGTAGTTCCATTAAACTATTCTTTCACTGCATGTACTACGAAAGCAGTTCATCTCATTAAAGTAATTCTATTTACTTTAATTAACACTCATCATCCACCGTGTACTTCTGTTAAGAGAATTGGACATGTGTTTGTTGCAATACAATGAATAGTCCAACACTTACTTTGGTCTTCCATCCTCTCATTTTTTTCCTCCGTTTGCTTCTGTGCTTTGCTTATTCCGCTCTCTTAACGATTTGACTCAGTCGTAAGGTCCAGGCACCTTATTAATTCATATGCTATTCATTATCGTAAATATTACGATTTGCAATATTATTTTGTATATATATATATATATATATATATATATATATATATATATATATATATACATATATATATGTGTGTGTGTGTGTTACGCAAAATGTGAATAATTGCCAAATGTGTACATTTTGCAATTAATTTTGCCTATTGTGTACAATTTGCAGCGCTTGGTGCCTGCAAATTGTACATAATAGGCAAAATTAATTGCAAAATGTACACATTTGGCAATTATCCACATTTTGCGTAACACACACACACACACACACACACACATATATATATATATATATCTATATATATATATGTGTGTGTGTGTGTGTGTGTGTGTGTGTGTAAGCTGTGTGCGTATAAGTGAATTTTATGACATCACCGTATTTCATATACCAGCATTAAGCTACAAATGCCCTATATACATACATACATGCATTCATATATATATATATATATATATATATATATTATATATTGTGTTTTGATATGTACTCATTTCTAGTTACAACTTTCCTTTATTCCTTAATTCTCTTTTCCCTTCTGTTCCCTTCTGGTTTCTCTCGTGTACACTATTCCCAATAATAATAATAATAATATTAATATAATAATAATAATAATAATAATAATAATAGCTACATGTATATTAGTCTCAAATAGTAATCAATATTTTTCTTTTATTATAGTTACCCTTCAGGTTAAAACCTTCATTGAGAATCTCTCTCTCTCTCTCTCTCTCTCTCTCTCTCTCTCTCTCTCTCTCTCTCCTCACACACACACACACAGGAAATAAGAATATTCGTTTTTTCTCTCTTGTCAGAAGAGATAAATTTCTACTAAAAAGAATAAAAATGATGAAAATTGTCCATTTCTTGCGGGCGCCGTATTTTCCTGCCATACGTTTTGGGAATTGTACGCAAAAGATTTATGTTTGCATTTTTCTGTTATATATAAATGTTTTTTTTTTAAAGTATACGTTTCTCCGAAATAAAAATCATTTTGAGAGTACGTGGCTATTATTAAGTTTAAAGGCGATCGTATACGAGAAACGCTAGATCTAGGGCGGTCATTGCCGAGCCACGGGTGGGACCCATTTTCTGTCGAAATAAAGGGGACCTGGTTTGGTTTGCGAGCGAGAGATGGCAGCACCGGGCGGTCCTCGCGTCTGGAGCTGGTTGAATGAGCGATCCTTCTTCTATCAAGTTTTTGCTACTAGATGGCGCGAGAATACGCTCTACGGACTCCAATTCTCTTCTTTCTTTCTCCTCTTCATTTTTTTCTTCTTCTCTTGCCGCTGCGTTTCTCCCTTCGCCCCCTTAAAAATTGAGCGCTTTATAAGAGTGCTTCTATGTTAAGACTCTCTCGAGGACATTGTTTCTTGATTCTTTTATGAGGTGCAGCTGTCGAGAATTTTTTGATGGTTCGCCGTGGACTGTATACCTGAAGCATTCTCGGATTTGGGAGGCTGTTATAGTCTCATAATTACTGTGCACCGATTCCTCTTCCCCTTCTCTTCCGCGTCTTCCCATGCACATTCCTTATCATAGGCAGCGTAATGCCTATGCGGATTCCAGGGGGCGTGTTCGTCGTGGAATTTACGGTGGCCTGAATCTTTTCTTCCCCAAATATTGTTGTTTTGTTGGGATCGTCAAGGCACGGTCTAGGTACCTCACAGTACGTCCTGAAGACTTTAACGCTGTTTGTTTTGTAGACCTATGTATTTGTGCCCTAGTTTAGTATGTGTTTACAGGCCTCTGTCAGTAAATCAGGTAGAATTTCTGTCATTTTTTGACCGGCAGAATGTGTTGTGGTTGAACTGGTAGTCTGAATTTTCCTGCGAAATATATCAACGGAGCTGTATTAGGATACCTGGAGATTTGATGCGAGCAATATCAGGATCTGCTCCAGTACATTTTAGAAAGCTATGTTAACCAAGGTGCTTATAATATTACACGCAGGATAACGTCAATAATTTATTTTTGATAACATCAGTATAGACTCAAAGGTGTTTGCCTTTCGCTAAAGTGTCAGAAAATTATCAGGCTCTCTCTCTCTCTCTCTCTCTCTCTCTTCTCTCTCTCTCTCAGTGTGGAAAAGTTTAAAAGAAAGCTAGACAAAGTCTCTTTCTCAGACCGTATTTCTCGTACTTTATCAGTCGTTGGCGCTGTTTATTTATTTGTTTTTAAAGGGCTGGCTTGATTTCATATCCCGCTCTGAAAAGGAGTCATTTAGTGAAGGTTTTTCATGTTCGCGAGTGTGTATTCATGTTCGCGAGTGTGTAGGACATGGCTGATGTTTCGCGTAGATAGATAGCTGTGGCGAATTGATATGTGTGAAGAATGTTTTGGCTAACATTATCTGTGATGAAATCCCTTGGCTAAGCTTTTGAATGTGGAAAACGTGGCGAGGTATCTGTCGGATATGAATTCACCCCGTGTGTGTTTTCGTTTGAGCGAATTTTCAGTAGCTGAAAAGATAATAATTTTTTTTTTTTTATCATTGATTACGGGAACTTTTCTTAATCGCTGTGGAGGACTTAATTACCCTTCTCTCTCTCTCTCTCTCTCTCTTGAACTTCCTTATTGTTGTTTTTTTTATTGTTTGATAGAACGTTGCGTCGATGTGCTTATATTAGTGACAGCAGTGCTGTATTCTCCGTAGGGGGTAAGTGCCGTCAGTGGACCCCGTGCGGTGCACTGTAGGCATTACTTAAGGTGTTCTTTGCAGCATGCCTTCGGCTCCTAGCTACAACCGCTTTCGTTCTTTATAGTGTACCTCCTTTCATATTCTCTTTCATCTTACTTTCCACCCTCTCTTAACACTTGATTCATAGTGCAACTGCGAGGTTTTCCTCCTGTTACACTTTTCAAACCTTTTACTGTCAATTTCCATTTCAGCGCTGAATGACCTCGTAGGTCCCAGTGCTTGGACTTTGGCCTAAATCGTATATTCAAGTCGACTCAACAGTGCTGTGTTGCTAAACATCCCTTGTGAATGTACTTCGATATGAAATGTATATATATATATATATATATATATATATATATATATATATATTATATATATATATATATGTATAATTTAGTATCAAGTGCAATCTAGCACAAGACATGAGTGAAGACGCCATCTTTTGCTTCCATGGTCTGTAAAGAGTTGTATATGCTATATAAAACTAATCAAAAGTACTAGGGTTGCTTGGGTAGGCAGAGGTTTCAAAATGCTGTTTGTCCTTAGGGTGTTGGAAGTCCGGTATATACCAGTAACACCTCAGTAACTTGCAAAGCTACGGTTTCTACGGAACTGCTAAATATAACATAGAAAGACCAGTATGATGTCTCACCAATCTGTAGAAAGGCTTGCTCGTCTTTTCATGTTTGATGCGTTTAGTAAAAAAAAAAAAAAAGAAAATCGTGCTTAATAGTACTTCACTGGCTATATTTGTCTCAGAATCGGTTAATTATGCAGATCACAGCCGCAGAGCACCAAAAAGCAGTGGCAACTGAAAACGAGGAATACTTCGTCATCAGCCTTTTGATACCAGGTGCTGCCTGCCCCGTCCTTCGTAATATCGTGGCAGTATTGAGCGTATTGATTGACTTGCGTTGTACTGTGAAATATTCGGAGCCATTTTATTGATGCGCTTTTGTATGAGAGTTGTTTGTTTTGCACCAAAGGCATTGATTGTAATGTACATGTTTGTATAGTGGGATGTCATATTTGCTCAGTATTTTTTTTCTGAATTATTCAGTGAATTGTGATAATTGTCTCGACCTTAGTTTCTGAATTGTTATGTATTTTACAGTTAATCATTCTGTGTGTTATGACCTATGAATCTCTATGGGTAAGTTGTGCTCTCTCTCTCTCTCTCTCTCTCTCTCTCTCTCTCTCTCTCTCTCTCTCTCTCTCTCTCTCTCTCCCCTCCAAGAGAGAGAGAGAGAGAGAGAGAGAGAGAGAGAAACTTGCCTCGAATCGAGCTTTCGTCATTTGGATAAGTTTCAAAGTCGTCATAATAATTTATCGCGTTGTTGACAGTTTCAGATTTGGGATATGTATTTTGCATCGTGTTTGCTAAGAATTATGTTGTGAAAACTTTAAAAGTTTAAAGTGAGCCTTGAATATATATTCCTCATTTATTACAAGTAATAAGCATCCAAACATTTTGGCGTCAGTTTTCCAAACTGCTTTTCTGCGTGGTAACGGATCAATCTAGGAAATGCCAAGGGCCTTGTATTCTCAAATTGTTATGATAGAGAACACTGATTGATGTATTACCAGTTGTGAAGTACGAGAAGGGAGTAGTGACATTATTTATTGATATAGAAACTACAATAACTCCGGGAACTTTCTGCTTGTTACGAATTAAAACGAACTGAATAAAATAATAATAAAATAATAATAATAATAATAATAATAATAATAATAATAATAGTAATAATAATGTTGACGAGGATTTGTTTCGTAGTAATTCACAACCCCAACTTTAGTACGAAAGGGTTATTAAATGCAAATCACGGGCATTATTGTAAGGCAAACAAAATGTCAAGTATTTGTTACCAAATTAAGTTCACGCGAATAATGGATTCAGTCTTATTTAACAAATAATGTTTTATATGTACCTACATATTTACAGACTTCTTTTTTTCTATCTCTAATTCTTTACTTTCTTTTTTTCGTCAAAACATTCTTTGCAATGCTCCATTAATATTTGTTTGTAATTTCGTATAATGCGCAATTAGAATGACAGATACGAATTTAGCATGTTGTGTTGAGAGGGGGAGGTTGGTGGCGGAGTTCGTATAATGATAAATTAGAATGATGACAGATACGAATTTAGTATGTTGGTGGGGGGGAGTTCGTATAATGAGCAATTAGAATGACAGATACGAATTTAGTTTATTTTTTTTCTTCTTCGTATAATGAGCAATTAGAATAACAGACACGAAATGATCTATCAAGTTGATATTCTGAGTAATGTATACACATGCTTATGTGTGTGCAGATTGTTGTAAAACAATTCTCCTTGGATTTATTACTAGAAATTTTAAATCAACTTTCATTTATTAGTAGACATTTTAAATCACTTTTCCTTTATTAATAGACATTTTAAATCAACTTTCATATATTACTAGACATTTCAAATCAACTTTCATATATTACTAGACATTTTAAATCAACTTTCATTTATTATTAGATATTTTACATCAACTTTAATTTATTACTAGTCATTTTAAATCAGCTTCCATTTATTACTAGACATTTTAAATCAACTTTCATTTATTAGAAGACTTTTAAATCAACTTTTATTTATTACCAGACATTTTAAATTAACTTTCATAAGTAGAAGTTTTCTTACTTTTTCTATATTTGTGTCAGCGCAGTCACTTTTTTTTCTTTTATATTTCGTATTTACTCACGTGAAGATTTATGACCCTGTGAACTTGACATTTATAGCCTAACAACATAACTCGTGATATTTAACCACCCCTGTAATTGATTTAATTGCGTAACCTGACGTCGCAACTCCCAATACTAATGATGTCAACTTTAACAGTAAATTTATAGCGTGAGGATGTCTGTTAGGGTGGGGGGGGGGGGGAGAAGATCTCTTAGTACGATACTGACACTTTGGAAAATTATTGTAAATTATCCTATAGTAAAGCCAGATGTATTATTATTATTATTATTATTATTACTATTATTATTATTATTATTATTATTATATTATTATTATTATTATTATTATTATTATTGTGCACAAAATTTACTGGGACAAGTCCTAAGGATCATTTATTTAATTATTATAATTCTGAACTTGTGGTCTAATGGTCATGATACTCGCCTTACAACCGGGAGTCCAGGGTTCAGTTACTAGACGAGGCACTTTCCATTCAATTCCATTGTGCGCCTGTTGACTTTCCAAGTTGTGAATATGTCACTTGGTAGACAGTCAACTGAGATGGGTTACATAATTAAATGTCTCTCAATCCGTCTTCCGTCATCAGATTGCATCAATTCAACTTCTATTCTCAGCAGAATTTAAAAGAATCCACCAGGAATTTGCTGTGATTTAGTATTTGGCTTGGTATGTTGAATGATTATTTACCTGTCAACACAAACTCTGAAGTCAAGATTAGGTATTTTATCCTAATTTGGACAGTTGTTCGTAGGAGGGATCGTACAAATCTTTTTAAAGATGAGTTAGGTCTGTTACTTCTTAGGAATAGGGTGCATGGTGATTTCAGCCGTTTTACGTCTATCAAATGAACACCACATTCTTTGGAAGCTTGATTATCAAGTCAATGGCCCCTGTAGGCTTGTTCCATACGAATAGGGCTCATTCTCTTGATAATAATAATAATAATAATAATAATAATAATAATAATAATAATAGTTTGACATCATCCATTGTTGCTTTCTTGTTGGTATGATCTAGTGACCAGATACGTTTTGTATTATGCTGCACTGTGTCGATTCCTTTGGTATGCCACCCTCAGTGTAAGAACAGAGATGGCTTACTGTTTTCTACTGTCCACTCCTATATGGTATGTTAAGCTCAGGGTAAGAATAGGGATGGCATACTGTTTCCTAATGTCCATTTCTATGGTATGCCAAGCTCAAGGTAAGAGTGAGGATGGCATATTGTTTCCTAATGTCCATTCCTATGGTATGCCAGCCTCAGCGTAAGAATAGGGATGGCATACTGTTTCCTAATGTCCATTCAAATGGTATGCCAGCCTCAGTGCAAGAGAAGGGATGAATGACTCCGCCAACCATGACTGCTCTCGTATGCGCGTGCAACTTGGTCGTATCAACAGGACTAAATGGTTGCTGAATGGTTACTTATTATCCAGACCGGCAACCTTCGTACGAAGGCCTTTGGGTGCATGAGTAGGCATGATTCTGGGGACCGGCAGTTGCCATGGAAAGGAGAAACGCGTGGTTGTATAATTCATGAAATTTGGGAAGTCTTTCCAGTAAGTTTAGCTCGTCCAGTGCCCTATGTTCAAGCCATCCCAGATTACGTAATTGATGCCCTTGGGTATTCTTGTTCAAACTTGAACCACATGGAAGATAATGTAGGATAAAGTTAACACGATTTTTATTCCTGATTATGCTTGAAACTGTCATCCATCTCAACATTGCATTCGTCGAAATTATTATTATTATTATTATTATTATTATTTTACCCTCGTATGAGGGTAGTGCCGTCAGTGCACCTCATGCGGTTCAGTCTAGGCTAATTAGGGATATTCGCAGCGTCCCTTCGGCCCCTTGATGCAACCCCTTTCATACCTTTTACTGTTCCTCTGCTCATAATCTCTTGCTTCCATCTTACTTTCCACCCTCTCCTCAAAAATTGTTTCAACATTATCTCATCCCTGAATCAACTCACAGGTCCCAGTGCTTGGCCTCTGGCCTAAATTTTATATTGCAGTACCAATTATTATTATTATTATTATTATTATTATTATTATTATTATTATTATTATTATTATTTGTCCTGAATATATTTTTCTATCATTCCTGTGGACTGTCAGAATCATACAAATATTGAAATTTTAGGACAGTACTTTTAAAATATTCTTCACATTACGTCAATTTTGACAAAAATCTTGTATTTGCGTCAGAATCCGCGCCCATCTCACAACCGAACGAACTCTTCGTTATAAACGGCAATTGAAATCAATCAGTGTTTGGCCATAACCTGAGGACAGACAGACAAAAAGGCAAAGTTGACTTAACCTCGTCCCGTCATGGTTGCTGATCATAATTATATATGTATCAGGTCTTACAGACTAAATGTTGAATCCACTCATTTGCATGGATCTAATTGCGATTTCATTTGTATCAAGGCTTCAGATATCTGTGCTAAAGATAGATCACCCTAAATGACTTTGGCATTTTCTGCAAGTTTGTATATATAATCGGTCACTACTCGACGAAGGACCATTCGTGTTTGGGAAAGGAAGGGAGACTCAATTTCTATGTCTCAGCCTTCCATCTGAGGCAATCTATTTTTGTACGGTTATATATACATTTTAATTTTCTATCTAATGTCTAAAAAATATTAGATGTTTTAATTTCGTCTGTTTAACGAAGACGTTCAATTTGATTTTTTTAGTGTGTTTCTGTTTTGTTGCCAAGTACTGAATTGAGTGAATGTTGCAACATCCTAGGATACGACCGGTGTGCGCAAGCGCGATAGATTTATGTCACTTTTTCGTTGGAAATAATAATTGCAGCCATTTTATAAAAAAGGAAAAAAACACGAGCGATTTATTTTTTTCATGCATCCCCCTCAAATGATTCTCTTTATAGAGTGAACAATTTGTCGATTGTTTTTCTTCGTCCAATCGTTCTTCACTTCTTTAATTGAGTTAAATCGTATCCTGTTGCTTTTGTCATTATCTCGACTTTTTTCGTATCCGCGAAGGGCGATCAAGAAAAATGAGTTTTTCTTTTATTGGTGTCACTTTTATGTATTTATTTATTATTAATATATCTTATATGAGATCCGACTCAACTCTTGTGTCGGAACTAGATAAGGACAAACAATTCTTGAGACACAAAAGGAAGCAAATCTTTAATGACCTTATTTCATTGTTCAATGGAAAAGTAACCTTAATGTAATTTTGTGGTAATTACCTTATTCCATTGTTCAATAAAAGAATAGCCTTAATGTAATTTGGTGTACTTTTTTATAGCGGGAAATTGGATGACATTCAGAGAGAGAGAGAGAGAGAGAGAGAGATAAGAAAATCATGAAGGTCCTTATGGAGTCCTTCAAGAAAAGATGAAGGCTTTTAGTTTCTAAGGGCCCCCCAGGACAGTGTTACCAAAGCGAGTGTTTGATGCTAACTGGTTCCTAGTCCTCCTTTCGTTTGGGACCCCGTCATCAGTATTTCATTTCAGGAACCGAGTTTGCTTTAGGATGGAGACAGAGGAGATAACTGTAACTATACATCAAATCCCACTGATAATTGTTTTTAATTGCTTGACACCTGCGGTGGTATTGTCGTTCAATTTTGAGCAGTTTTGCTAAATGGGAAACTAGCTTTATTTGAGAAGGGGGCTGACATCAATTCGTCGCTAGGGTAAAGTGTTTATTTGTTGGAGAGAGAGAGAGAGAGAGAGAGAGAGAGGAGAGAGAGAGAGAGTGAGTATCCTTCCGTAGGCTTGCCTTTCCAGGGCCATTCAATATTTACATTGGCTGCCGGCCGCCGCCAGGTCTGCCTCATTCATAATTCACCAGCAGTGTGTTTAGGACCTGGAACCACCAAGACTCATCTAAGCCCAACCCCCTCCCCCAATCTCCCCTCCTTCATTCACCCGCCTGTTTTCCTAACCCTTACCCTCCTCCTCTTCCTCCTCCCACCCCTTTTCTCCACCCTCACCTTTACGTAGTAACACTTGCCATTTCTGTCTCATTCCGTTATCCGTTTCAGCGATTGTTACTTCAATTAAGTCTCTAGACGACCTTAATCTTTTTTTTTTGTCTCACTTTGTGTAACCGCATTATTATCTAGAACTGTTTTGTCTGATGACCCTTCAGTCTATCTTTATTGACTTTCTCGTCATCAGCACTGTGTTCGTTGGCACTGCGGTTGAAAGTGTCAACGTTTGTAGGTATTAGAAATGTTATCGTTTTACCAAATTGTTGAAATGGTTTACACTTAACTTTGCAGAATATTTCGTTTTATTTTAGCACCAAAGCTTTCAAATTAATCCTGTGCTAAGTTTTACATAATTTCTACAGTAAGGTAATCCACTCAGAAAACCTACCCCATTTTTTCCACGGCTATTTTGTTAATGGCCCCTCGAAAACACTAACAGCTTCTTTATTCAACCTGATCAATTTCTTGGCGGGGGGGGGGGGGGGGGGGGGGTGGGGGGGGGGGGGGGATGACCCTAACCACCCTAGAATTGGGTAAGGGCTGTGCTGGCGTAAGGCCATCGTAATCTGAACCAGCCACAAACCTAGTTAACTCAAACCCGGGGTTGCATAAGACCATGGGTAACATAGGCTGTGTGTGACCCATTTAGAAGCCTTGAAAAACATTCGTTTTTATATGGTCTCCTACCGTTTTAACGTGTGGGCCACATGTTTCAACATTATTTTCAGCGATGAATGACCTCAAAGAAAATTTATTTTATCAGCAACGAAGGTGTTTAGTAAAGAAACCAATCACTCTCTCTCCTGCCCGGCCTCCAAGTGAACAGGAAAATCTGTTCGACGCTGAACACCGAATTTATTCTCGGTTAGGTGTTTAGATGCGCCATATTAATTTTGTATAACTTGCACTTGGCTTTTCGTAAGGTTCAGTGTCACTGGAATATTCGTATAAATCATTTACCTAGATGTATTGAATTTGATTGGTGTTACAGCGCTAGTCAGTTTAAAGTACTCCTTTTTTTCTGAGCTGTCTTTTTCTTCTTTTGGAAGGCTGAAGATGAGTTGTCCTTGTCTTCAGCCTTCTACAAGAAGAAAAAAAACATCATCAAAAGATTAGAAGAAGAGATCTTTAAAATGAAGGGCATTGTAGCAGCAATCAAATTCAACAATATATATAATTATTATTATTATTATTATTATTATTATTATTATTATTATTATTATTATTATAAAATTAATTATTATATTATTTATATTATTATTATTATTATTATTATTATTATTATATTATTATTGCTAATGGCAGAATTCACAGACTTGATTTTATGCAAAATTCTTTCTATTGAAAGAATTCTGTATAAAATCAATTCTGTGAATTCGGCCATTATTTTGAATAAAACATGTTTGAATGATGATCTGTTTCCAGCATGCATATTATTATTGATATATTATTAGTATTATTATTATTATTGTTATTATTATTATAATTATTATTATAACTATCTCCAACTCCCTCTTTTTACTTAGTCGCCGAATGGCCGTAAGTACACCAATGCCTGGCTTAATACCCCAAATTTCGTGGTTAATTCATGGCATTTTACGAAAAAAAAAAAAAAGAAAAAGAAAAAAAAACTGAATGAGCCCCATTCCATGTCTCATCGATTCTCCGTCTGCTCAGATGGTATAAGAAGGCTTAACCATCCCAGATTCGCCCCCCTCTTGTTAATATTGACAATCGATTGGATGGAAGGCAACGGCCTTGCCCGTTGACTACTGTGTCACTTGTTATAGCCGTGATTGTGGGAAAAGTCCCCCCCCCCCCCCCCCCCCCCCCCCCCCCTTCCCCCCCCCCCCCCCCCCCCCTACCCCCCCCCCCCCCTCTCTCTCTCTCTCTCTCTCTCTCTCTCTCTCTCTCTGACTTCCTTGAGGAAGTGAGTTTTGGGAAAGGTTTCATTATTGTATTAATATATATATATATTATATATCATATATATTATTATATATATATATATATATATATATATATTATAATGTGTTAGGACGAAGGGTGTATTCTGGGAGTATCCAGGGTTAGGTTAAGTTTGCGTAGGATAGACAGTGAATAGCGCAGTGCTCGTAAGGGGTTCAACACGCCGTGGATGAGCCTTCTGTGAAGTTGTATGAAGCTGTCAGACACAGTCGTATGGTAGTTTCCTGTACAACACCACAGCTACGATTTAAAAGGTAAAGCATAAACATGGTATTGAATGAGGTGTTTTTCTCTGGCGCCGCCCATTTTTATGAGAGCGACTTCATTATGAATAAATAATTCTGTATTGGCATACATACGTATACAAACATGTGTATACTGATATGTAATATATTTATACAAGCATCATCGTTTATATAAGCTGGCATATTACTGTTTATCACTATTATTATTCAAAATATATAACATTCATCAGGAACATCTCACAAAAAAAGTCACCAACTTGTAAAGCAAGCTTCAATAGTATGGAATCTCTATGAAAAAGGCAAAACAGAGCTAGGAAGAAAACTGGTACTAAATATGCATGGATAATTCAACGAAGTATAAATATGTACTAGCAAATATATATGATAGGGTAAGGCAATGATGCATTTTGCTCTGAAGCTCATTGACCATACAGCCTGTTGGATATTTTCGTAAATAGAAATAAAAAAAAAAAAAAAAAAGTGTCTCTAGATCTCTGGACGTTATCAGACCGAGGCCACCATGACTTCATCAAGGATAAGCAATTAATAGTTCGGTTTGGGATGAGGAATGGTTGGTAAACAGACGTTCAGTAACGCGGCTGTGGCGCGGGCCATTCCAGTAATGGCTTGGCTATACTCACCTGTGCAGGTCAGTTATTTGTTGGGATACGAGTGGATATCCTCATTGCCATCTGTCAGTGTTAAAGTAGAGGCGAAGGAACATTAACTATATAGGAAGTAGGCCTGTTTTCGCTTACTCGGGGAGTAAGCCTACTAACTACTTTGTTGTTGTTGTTGGTCGGGGTGGGGTGGGGGGGGTGGGGGGGGGGTGTTTACGGTGGGGTAGGAAACCTAAAAAGGTCTGAAAAAGGTGTTTCGCGTTGAGTTAAAGATACAGGAATTTTAGGAAAAGATATTTATGATTTTTTTATTCGAATGAAAATGTAAAAAAAAAGTATATGAATAATGTGCATGTTAAACAGTACAGAAAAATGATTTATAATAATATATAGCATGTTTATTTTAATTTTCGTTGGTGAAACAATGCAATTTGACCGTAGATGTTAGCACGCGCCCCGAGTAAGTTGGAGGTCCGATCACAGCTTCTTCTTCTTCTTCTTTTTAGATGTATGGCTGTCTGTCTGTCACATTATACTCACGATCTCTTTAGCTTGCTGCCCAACCACTCCAGTTGTCGAAAGCGCTTGGTTTGATATTTTAATTTTCATCTATCATTCAGTCAGTCAACCATTGAAAGATTGATTCAGGGGGTATTAGGTAAATATGGTCTCTTTAACCTATTTTACAATATTTATGTTATTTGTAAAATGTGACAAATTGCCATGGAACAAGCGTCTTCTATGAAGTGTGTAGGAAATGTAATTTATTAGGATGTATTCGAAAATTTACCAAGTCATAGGATAATTAATTTACTCCTAAGGTTTATGGATAATATTTATAATAGAGTGTAGAGTTTCTTTTCTTTTCTGTTTTTAATGTTCTTGACCTTTCAAAGGTATTTGATTCAGATTTCCAGTTTGTGATCTGTATCACACATTGGATATCTTACCCTCTCTCTCTCTCTCTCTCTCTCTCTCTCTCTCTCTCTGATTGTTTTTGTCAGCTGCATTTTTATGGGCCAACAAAGAACACCAGTAGTGTTTTGAAACGCTTGAAAGCTTTTATTCGATACAATTGTCTATCGTTTTCTGTTCACTGCCAACTACTTAACCCCCGTTTTCTACTCACTGCCACCTACTTAACCCCAGCATCCGTTCCCTTTGTTTACCATTCCTATTTTTAGCTTCTTTTGTGTTCGATTTGATGAACACATTTTAAGTAGGAATAAAAAAGAAAATCAATCGTGCATAGAAAGGAGTAATTATTATACTCTCTGGGCACTTAGGCAACCTGTCAGTTTTGTTAGATTCAGTCAGTAGTGATGATCTGATTTGTATCATTAGTAAGATGGTACATTTTCTGTAAGTTACCTTTTGACTACGTGCAACATTCTTTTGCAGTACTCTTCTCGTGTGAGTGAGCATTGATACTAAAAAAAACTTTACTTTCATCGTTTAATATCTGGGAACTATTTAAATCCAATTCAAAGAAAATGAAACGAAAAACGGAATCATCGCAAGGAATCCATAGAATGTTTGTACTTTTATCCATCAGTATGAAATGATTGTACCCGTGAACACTCGAAATTTTACAAAGTTTAGCACCAGATAAACATTTTTAGAATCTGTTGGCATGCATTGGTTTATCATCCAGCGTCATTTCGCAATCGGCCTGTTTGTATTTCTGACAGTGTGTGTATGTGTGTTTTTATGTGTGGGGCTGGCCCTCTATATATCCGTCTATCCTTTAAACTAGAAATTTTTGTCACTTTTCCATTTGGAACTATACAAAATGCAAACTTCATATGAAGCACACTAAGCCCACTAATAAAGCGATTTGCAAAATGATTTCAAGCCAAGGTCATGCTTAATGGTCAAGGGTTTGACATACTTGACAAGTCCGGTGGCCAGTGAGTTTCACACGTTTGATTTTATTTGAAGTTACAGAATTTGTAGAAATTTAAATTTTAAAAAATTTACTCCTTTTCTTTAAAATTAATTTGCAACAGACGAAAAAAACAGGGCACTGCCGTCAGTACACCTCACGCTGTGAACTGTAAGCGTTACTTGAGATTCTCTGCAGCGTCCCTTCGGCCCCTAGCTGCAACCCCTCTCATTCCTATTACTGTACCTCCTTTCATATTCTTTCTTTCATCCTATTTCCCACCTTTTCCTAACAATTGTTTCATAAGGCAACTGCGAGGTGCTCCTCCTGTTACACCTTTCAAACCTTTTCACTCTCAACTTCCCTTTCAGGGCTGAATAACCTCACAGGTGACAGCGCTTGGCCTTTGGCCTAAAATTCATATTACATTCCATTCCAACAGCCAGATGTAAAAGAGGAATTTTGGAGTTAGGATGAAATTTATATATTGAATTTGTTATATTCAATTAAAATTATTAGATTTAAATAAATGTAATTAACGACTAATATAACTTCCTCTTGCCTTTGTCACCTGGTAAGAGAGTCAGTCAGCATTACAATATCATCGAACCAATCACAGTTTTCCCCTCGTCTTAATAAGGTCTTTCGCTTTAATACTCAGTGGATTTATGCAGTCAGCACACCTGAAAAAATTAGAATTACTGTTTTGTTAATGGGTTTTTTAGAAAAAGTGAAACATTTCTCTTCGAAGTGAATTCGTCATTTTAAATGATATTTGCGGTTTAATATTTTTGAATGTCAACATTTATCATTGTAGAAAAAGCCATATATATATATATATATATATATATATATATATATATATATATATATATATATATATATATATATATATAATATATATATATATCAGAGCTTAGCTGATGAGGTTGTTCAAGGCTTAGTCATGTGTACATGTATTCTCTAAGCCCACGAAGGAGTCCATTATGCATCTGAACATTGTATATATTTAAAAATGAAGATAAAAAGTTTGACGCGTCAGAGTACGGTAGCCTTTTATATAGATCAAGATGTCATACACATTATTATTACTATATTATTCTGAAGATGAGCCTTATTCATATCTATTCATATGGAAGAATCCCACAAGGACTTAAAATTCAACCTAACAAAGATATGGTGTCCATTAGAAAGAAGTAACACAAGGTAATGGGATATACGGAAAGAAGAGATAACTTATTAAAAAGTTAATAAGTGAATAGTTAAGAATTTAAATAAATATTTGAAGTACAAGGAGAATAGTATAAGGATAACGATGCATCTTCTCTTGAACTTTTGAAGTTCCAGTCGCTCGACGTCCTCAGGGAGGCTGCTCCAGAGTCCAGCGGTGGGAGGAATAAAGGGCCTCTGGAACTAGATCTTGGAAAGCGAGTCTCATTTCCTGGACAGGTCATTGATTCCGACACAAGACGCAATAATTCCGACTCGATTTGGTGCATCGCATTCAATTCCAAAAGTCAGATATGATATCGGTTTTAATAACCAGTTCAAACAATGATCGAATCCACTTATATCGAAGGGTCTCGGTAGGGGGTGGAACCGTTCTACAGCTCTTCTCTCTCTCTCTCTCTCTCTCTCTCTCTCTCAGTAGAGTGTTTGATTGTGGGTCTCGTCTCTCTCTCTTATACACGCGCGCGCGCATATAACCTCTCTCTCTCTCTTATACACGCGCGCGCGCATATAACCTCTCTCTCTCTCTCTCTCTCTCTCTCATTTTTTTCAGTAAAGTGTGTGATTGTGGATAAATTAACCTTGACAGTGATATTGCGTCTGGCTTTACCAGGTCAAGACACTTAATTTCACTCTTGTTTTTCAGACCCCATTCTTCTCTCTCTCTCTCTCTCTCTCTCTCTCTCTCTCTCTCTCTCTCTCTCTCATTATTTTCATTACCTTATGCATCTGATGTCTAGGCGCGTCCCTTACGACGCTCCTGATTGGCTGTTGATAAGCCAATGACAGGGCTGGAGACCCTTAGTCTCTCCAGAGTTCACATAGGCAGAATGTATGTTCCACCTCTCCTGAGGGATACGTCTTTCAAAAGTGTCCCTCAGGAGAGATGGAACATACATCATGCCTATGTGAACTCTTTCGAGAGACTGAGAGTTTCCAGCCCTGTGATTGGCTTATCAACAGCCAATCAGGAGCGTCGTAAGGTACAGGCCTAGACATCAGATGCACGCTTGATGTGAATCTACTATAGCCGAGTGTGGCATACTTTAGCTTTGTAGTAAATGTTTCGTCGTCTCTAATTCCTTGGAGAAACGCCTGTACATTTTTATTTTATTTTTATAATAGTTTTATTCTGTTACTTGAACTAAATCCGTCTGGAGTCAAGCAAGGTGTATTACAGCGACCCATGTTACTAATTGCGTAACAGAAATGCACATTATTTTTGTCAGAATGATGTACGCATGTTTGATTGTGCATAAGCTGATGAACACATGCATATGTGCGTGGATAGATGTTCTTATTGCGTCAGAAATCTACTATGTCAAAACTTCGAATGCAACGTGCGATGAAGTTCATGTTGGTGATCCTGCGTTCATCTACGTATCCCGGGGACTCCTATAGTACATTTGATGTCTAGGCCTGTCCCTTACGACGCTCCTGATTGGCTGTTGATAAGCCAATCACAGGGCTGGAAACTCTCAGTCTCTCTCGAGAGCTCACATAGGCAGGATGTATATTCCATCTCTCCTGAAAGATACTTTAGAAAGACGTATCCTACCCATGGGAACTCTCTCTCGAGAGATTTTTCAGCCCTGTGACTGGCTTATCAACAGCCAATCAGGAGCGTCGTAAGGGACTGGCCTAGACATCAAATGCACGGTTGAAGTGAATCTACTATAGCAACCCCATAATCCCGCGCATGCGCACACACGCGCACATACTCTTACACCTACCTCCCTTTTGTTTGAGAAGCTTTGAGTCTAACGCGCAACAAACTTCTAGCCCGTGTTAAATATGGACCATTTGATGAAGTGTCTTGTTATATACTGAATAATCGTTTTTATTGTTAAGCTTTATTTTCGGGTCTATTATTATTTTTTTTTTTTTAACGAAGTGAGGACGAGAGACAAAGGATTGTGATGCCAGTCGCTTTTGTCATCGGATAGGTTCCCCGGTTCCTTTCATCCTTTGATTATTTGGGGATGTCGTAGGTGGACGGGTGGGTGGGTGGGCGATGGTACTCAGAGGGCTTGAGATTCGTTGCATATTGAAACCTTCAAGAATGTTACTTAAAGCTTCGTGATTATTTATGCATAGTTCTGTTCTCATGTAAAAAATAATTTTCAAAAATTATAAGTGTTATGCTAATTGTGTATGGTAGCAGTTATATGTCGTTTATACGCATCTGTTCCTATCTTGCTTTGTCAATGGCCTATGTATACTTAGAGGGTATGTACTTCGAGGGCAGGCGTATAAGTAATACGTTGGTGTAGGAGAGTGATAGTGATGCCTGTATCTCATTTATAACACAAATTTAATTTTTAAATTTAAATTTAGAGTTGAGAATTTCATTCTCATGGTTTATATTGTGTGTGTAAATATATATATTATATATATATATATATATATATCTATATATATATATATATATATATATATATATATATATATATATATATATGTATATATATAATTATATATATTTACACACACACAAATATAAACCATGAGAATGAAATTCTCAACTCTAAATTTAAATTTAAAAATTAAATTTGTGTTATAAATGAGATACAGGCATCACTATCACTCTCCTACACCAACGTATTACTTATACGCCTGCCCTCGAAGTACATACCCTCTAAGTATACATAGGCCATTGACAAAGCAAGATAGGAACAGATGCGTATAAACGACATATAACTGCTACCATACACAAGTAAACATGAAAGATAAGCAATTAGCATAACACTTGTAATTTTTGAAAAATTCTATACATATATATATATATATATATATATATAAACTAAAAATGTAAAACAAAGCAATTGTTATAACATATAATTTCAGAATTTTATTTTCTACCTGAGAACAGAGTGAGAATTTTTCAGTGCACATTTTGAAGGTTTCAGTATATATATACTGAATATTCTCATTTTAATATTTTTGTAAGTATTTTTCCTCGCCGACCATATCACTCTCTATCGTTTTGGCTTTTCTCATCTGCGCTAGATACCCTTGTTCTCAGTGCCTTGTCTTTGACGCTAAATACCATCTATTAGTGGTAGGAGGATTCCAGAAGAATGTCTTCGTCCTCCTCTCTCTTCATTTTGTATTTCTCTTCGTCTGTTGCTTCTTTCAATTAAACGCTAAATTCTTTGAAAGCTTGAATTTCAAGTCAGTATGCATTATCAATGATAAATTTCTTTCATCATTGCTCATAGGTAAATGATAATTTTTTTCCGAACCTTTTGCCATTTCGTATTCTTCAGATAAGTCCTGTATTATTATTTTCCAATAATACTAGATTCACGACATTACCCGAAATATTGAGGGGGGCGATCAGATTTTTCTAGCTTCTTTCTGTCTATAATGCTGATGGATTCACTTCTGGAGCCTTTTGAGCACATCCCACATTTTAAAGAACCCTTTATACACTTACGCTTTTCTCTTCCCTGTTTTATCAACTTGATTATTCAGCTCTTACTCTTCCGTCTGTGTATTGAAACCTTGGCCGTGAGTGAATCGTTTACATTTTTCGTTTCCAAGTTCTCGGTGTGGTTTGAATTCCCTCTTAACCAGCGCCTCAGTGGCTTGATCGACATGGTATTGACCTGCCACCTCGGTGGCCGAAAGTTCGATTCTCGGGTATTCCATTGAGGCGTAGAGATGTGTATTTCTAGTGATAGAAGTTCACTCTCGACGTGGTTCGGAAGTCACGTAAACCCGTTGGTCCCGTTGCTGAATAACCACTGGTTCCATGCAACGTAACAACACCATACAAACAAACAAACAAACAACCAGTCCCTCTTAACCAGTCATATATAACTTGTGGTTATTTGTCAATTTAGATTCAAGCGAAGATGCCATGGATTACTACCCTAATGCTATTTTTGCATTTTAATGCGCACTTATCTATTTATTAATTTTTTTTTTAATAAGTGAGATCTTTTCTTTCTGTATTTCCGTTTACCTTCTCTGACTTTCTAATGGACACCTTAATATTCTTTGGAAGCTTGAATTTGAAGTCACTGGCTTCTTCCATACGAAAAAAATTAATCGTCTGAATAATAATAATAATAATAATAATAATAATAATAATAATAATAATAATAATAATAATAATAATAATAATAATGATGATGATGATGATGATGATTCAGTGGCAAAAGCCCTCCTCCTGTGCAAGAAACACCAGCTACGTTACAGTAATAAGTGGTACGAGCACCAACCTGAAGGAGTGATAAAAAACGATCGGGCAAAGATCCTCTGGGACTATGGTATCAGAACAGATAGGGTGATACGTGCAAATAGACCAGACGTGACGTTGATAGACAAAATCAAGAAGAAAGTATCACTCATTGATTTCGCAAAACCATGGGACCCCAGAGTTGAAGAGAAAGAGAGGAAAAAAAAAAATGGATAAATATCAAGACCTGAAAATAAAAATAAGAAGGCTATGGGATATGCCAGTGGAAATTGTACCCATAATCATAGGAGCACTAGGCGCGATCCCAAGATCCCTGAAAAGGAATCTGGAAAAACTAGAGGCTGAAGTAGCTCCAGGACTCATGCAGAAGAGTGTGATCCTAGAAACAGCGCACATATTAGGAAAAGTGATGGATTCCTAAGAGGCAGGATGCAACCCGGAATCCCACACTATAAATACTACCAATCGAAATGGAGGACTGTGATAGACAGACAAAAAAAAAAATAATAATAATAATAACAACAAGAAGAAGAACATTGAAATGCTTTCAATTCTGAAATGCATACTTAGTAGACACTTGGTAGTGGGATCAGTCTTCCTCCTGTGAAGTCCTAGAGCCTCCATTCATATTATCATCAGAAGTTTTGATGAAAAAAATGTAATATTAATAACTTTTACATTAAGTGACCCATTGAACTCGATTAAATCAACATTCTTTTTTGCATTCGACTCGTCTTTTAATCCATTCAATAAATTGAAGTGACTTGTTCATCACGAAGGGCTGAAGTGCAGTGAAATACAATGGAAAATGTGTCCCAGAGGGGCTCGTTCTGTACTTTTACGTTAAAAATGAATGGACGAATAAACAAATAAATAAAAATATTGACTTCCGTTAGCCATCTCCATCACACAAGTTCCGATGGGGCGGTTTAAGGGGAGACGCGCTCCCCCTATAATATATCTAACCGGGAGAAAAGTTTTAACAGATTTCAGTCAACTTTCCCCTGCTCGGTTTCCCTCAGGTAAACATGGGAACAAGTCCTCCTCCTCCTCCTCCTCCTCCTCCTCCTCCTCCTCCTCCTCCTCCTCCTCCTCTTGCTCATATGCCCTTCGTTTAAAACTTTTGCTGTGATATGGTAAATTCAGGTCATTCCTCTGGAGGGGGATCTATAGAGAGAGAGAGAGAGAGAGAGTTAGGCTGCTTCTTTCCTTTCATCTTTTTTATTAGGCCTTTTCCCTATACCCTGGATTGAAGAGGTAGGGGTTTACAGAACTTTTTTATTTTATAATTAATCTCCTAGCAGTAGCATCCTCTCTCTCTCTCTCTCTCTCTCAGGTATGCTGCGCTCATATCTTTGTGCCATTTACATACATAGTGCTAAGGGTGAACTTCTCACATATCCTTTCCCAATCCTGTATAGGCTGGTTCACTCCTAATCCTATATTGAATGGTCTTCTCCCAATCCTCTATAGGATGGTCTCCCAATCCTAAATAGGATGGTCCTCTCCCAATCGTATATAAGATACTTGTCTCCCAACTTTACGTTGGATGATCCTCACCTAATCCTATATAAGATGGTCCTCTCCCAATCCTATATAGAACGGTTTTCTCCCAATCATATATAAGATGGTTCTCTCTCCAATATTACATAATCGTAGGATGGTCCTCTCCCAATCCTATGTAGGATGGCCTCTTTGTTTGCCCCCAACATGTAAAGGCTCCAGTCCTCATCCTCCCTTTTTTTTTTTTTTTTTTTTTTTTTTTTTTTTTTTTTCTTTTATAAGAGTTGGAATTGATTGATTGTCAGACGGGGAAGGTCGGTGTGATTGATTAAGGTATTTTTTTTATATACAATGACGTCACACATGGCGTTGATTTAAATTGCATATACATATATATATGTGTGTGTGTTTGTGTGTGTGTAGAGAGAGAGAGAGAGAGAGAGAGAGAATCTGTGTAATGTGTTCCTTTTGTTCGTGAATGGTATTATCCCCAATCGCATTCTCTCTTATATTTATGGAATGCCGATATTACCAGCATTATTCTCCGTTTGATATGAATGTTTGCAGTATTGTCACGATGAGGCTTTAAATACTAAGGAAGTGGAGTTACAATTAATTATACTGAATATGGCTAAAATTCGCGTGATAATGCAGGCTTGGTGAATTTGCTTTTTCTTTTTTGACAATCTTGAATTACAGTAAAATCGATTCCAAGGATTTAGTGTGGTATACCTAGCAGTATTTCTGTCTGCGTCCTGTAGAATGCTTGGAAGAGAGAGAGAGAGAGAGAGAGAGAGAGAGAGGAGAAGGGGGGGGGGAGGGGGTGGGGGGGGGAGATTTGTACAACAGCGGCCACATCAAGGATAATACTTTTAATTTTGTGCACTTCCAAGAATCTCCTATAGACGCCTTTCTCTTCCATAGGCGTGGAAAGAGCCACTGAACACTTGCCAGAGGTGGTGGTGGCTGGGCGGCGGTAGGGGGTGGGAGGGGTGGCGGGCGTTTAATTTGTTGGGATAGGGAGGAAGGACGGAGGGAGGGAGGGGGTTATGCAAGGTTTCGTCAGCCGATTCGTTGGTCGTAATGGCCTCCCATTAGCCATGGCCCATTTGCCGCGATTGAGCCCATTCATCGCTACAGTGTCCTGTGCCTCCTTCTCCACCCCCTCCCCCCCCTACTGCCCCTCTTCCCCCGCCCGTCGTTACTTCCTCTTATTAACTACGTGCTTAACACCAAATAATTTGTGACATTTATCTGGCGTGATGGCATCGGGGTTTGGCAGACGGGCATCAAGACACATGGCTCCCTTGGATGCCGGGGAAGACGAATAGGTCTGCGTTTGTTATTCTGTAGGCTGGGATAACTGTTTTTACTACCACTGTTGTTGTTGTTATTATTATTATTAATAATATTAGTAGTAGTAGTAGTATTTTATTATTTCTATTATTATTATCATTATGCTGTACGTTGGGCTAACTGGTATTATTACCATTATTATTATTATTATTATTATTCTGTACGCTGGGATAAGTTTTTACTACCATCGTGATTATTATTATTATCATTATATTATTGTTATTATTACACGTTGCCTGCGATTATATACACATTTACATGTTTTTACAAAGGTTGCATATAATATTGTGCAACACTTATGAAATTCAGTAAATACATTTATTTGTATGTCTGCTTTACCACCCTAATACAATTCTCCTTGCATTTTAATAATTCCCTTAAATTTCTTTGTATTTATTAATTAATTTCTGAATCTTTTTTCATTTTAATAACTGACGTGCTCTTTCTGTATTTCCCATTTCCTTCAGTTACTGTCTTTTGAATGATCACCATATTCTTTGGAAGCCTGAATTTCAAGTCAGTGGCCCCTGTGGTGGGCTTGTTCCATATGAATGGGGTTCATCTTCTCAGTAATAATAATGGTAAAGTAAATCCACAATAGTATGTCTGTTTTGATTTTGTTATTTAAAATACAAAGCAGAAAGCTTTCGGTGACCAGCACGGTCCTCCTTGTTAATCTTGTCAAGCTTTCTGCTTTGTATTTTAAATAACAAAATCAAAACAGACATACTATTGTGGATTTACTTTTCCATTTTATTGACTCATGTCATTATGAGTTTTCTTTGAATAATAATAATAATAATAATAATAATAATAATAATAATAATAATAATAATAATAATAATAATAATAATAATAATGAGGCGCCGTGGAGGAGTGGGTTAGGTCGTCAATGGACTTAAGTCAAGTTAAGCAACATTGGGGCTGGTCAGTAGTTGGATGGGTGACCGCTCTCCTCGGCGTTGATTCCTTGGGAAAGGATCTTTACCATAATTTCCTCAGTCTACTCAGCTGTAAATGAGTACCTATCCCTGATGGGGTAGGGTCCAGCTATGGGTTAAATAGCAAAACTCAGCAATGATGGAAAGATGTGAAGGAATAAACGACAACGACGTAAATGGAACCTCTGGCAACAGAGGAGCTTCGTCCGGCAACCAGGTATTCAACCCAATTGAAGGGGAAGACGGTCAGGTACTTGGAGGTCGTCATCCAGCAACTGATCACCACAACGACAATAATCAACAGCCTGAGATTGGAGCTACAGAAGCAAAAAGGAAGAAATGGACAAGAGAAGAAAATAAGGAAATATGGAGATGCTACATCAGAAGCAACCCGATGGAGAGAGGATATAGAAGAAGATTGGTCAACATCTGGAATGAGAGGAATAACACCCCCCAAACAGAGCAGAGGCTGGCAGACCAAGTAAGGAACATAAAGAAAAAGAACATGCTCTCCCCAACAGAAAGAGAAGAACTGGAAAGGGAAATGTCACACGACAACGAATTACACGAAGACGAACTGAGAGACTATGCCACAGAAGACGACAGGGAGGATGAGGTATCAAACAACGACACACGAAGAAACACCGACGAAGTAACAGAGAGGACGGAATGGGTAGAAAAGATTAGACAATGGATGGAGCCAGATACAGAGAGAACAAAGATCCCCTCCATGAAAGCCTACAACACCAAGAAATTAAGGGAGAAAACAAGTGAGGTCAATGAAATAATGGGCATAATACACACCACCAGTATCACAGAAACAAATAACTTGGTATATGCAGGAGCAAGATTAGTAGCAGAACTGATGGGAATTCGAACACCAACACCACCAGCACAACCAACCCAACAGAAACCAAAACAGCAACCTCCTTGGAAAAGGCGCCTGGAAAAGCAAATCATGGTGATGAGATCTGACTTGAGTAAACTGAAAGAGATGGCAGAAAAAAGGCTAAGAAGCAAGAAAACAAGGGAGGAACTCAACGAGAAATACAAAGTACAAGAGAGGGGATTAAAAAACACAATAGAAGATGTAAAACAGAGGCTTAAGGCCAAAGCACATAAGATCCAACGGTACATGAACAGGAATAAGGGATATCAACAGAACAAACTATTCGGAACCAACCAGAAAAGACTATACAGCCAACTAAGAGGAGAAGACAACCACCCAGAAATTCCTGAAGCCGAACCAAGTAAGAGACTCTGGGAAAACATATGGAGCAATCCGGTATCACACAACAAACATGCAACATGGCTCCAGGAAATCAAGGAAGAAGAAGCAGGGAGAATAAAACAAAGATTCTCAGAGATCACGACAGACACAGTCAGACACCAACTCCATGGATACTGGCTCAAAAACTTCAAGGCCCTACACCCACGAATAGCAGAACAACTCCAGCATTGTATCTCAAATCACCATGCACCCAAACCAAATGGATGACCACAGGAAGAACAGTCCTTAGTACAAAAAGACAAGAGTAAGGGAAATATAGCCAGTAACTACAGGCCTGTCACCTGCCTACCAATAATGTGGAAGTTACTAACAGGTATCATCAGTGAAAGGCTATACAATTACCTAGAGGAGACAAACACCATCCCCCACCAACAGAAAGGCTGCAGAAGGAAGTGTAGGGGCACAAAAGACCAGCTCCTGATAGACAAAATGGTAATGAAGAACAGTAGAAGGAAAACCAACCTAAGCATGGCATGGATAGACTATAAGAAAGCCTTCGACATGATACCACACACATGGCTAATAGAATGCCTGAAAATATATGGGGCAGAGGAAAACACCATCAGCTTCCTCAAAAATACAATGCGCAACTGGAATACAATATTTACAAGCTCTGGAATAAGACTAGCAGAGGTTAATATCAGGAGAGGGATCTTCCAGGGCGACTCACTGTCCCCACTACTCTTCGTAGTAGCCATGATTCCCATGACAAAAGTACTACAGAAGATGGATGCCGGGTACCAACTCAAGAAAAGAGGCAACAGAATCAACCATCTGATGTTCATGGACGACATCAAGCTGTATGGTAAGAGCATCAAGGAAATAGATACCCTAATCCAGACTGTAAGGATTGTATCTGGGGACATCAGGATGGAGTTTTGGAATAGAAAAATGTGCCTTAGTCAACATAAAAAACAAAAAGGCAAAGTAACGAGAACTGAAGGGATAAAGCTACCAGATGGGAGCAACATCAAACACATAGATGAGACAGGATACAAATACCTGGGAATAATGGAAGGAGGGGATGATAAAACACCAGAGATGAAGGACACGATCAGGAAAGAATATATGCAGAGACTCAAGGCGATACTCAAGTCAAAACTCAATGGAGGAAATATGATAAAAGCCATAAACACATGGTCAGTGCCAGTAATCAGATACAGCGCAGGAATAGTGGAATGGACTAAGGCAGAACTCCGCAGCATAGATCAGAAAACCAGGAAACATATGACAATACACAAAGCACTACACCCAAGAGCAAATACGGACAGACTATACATAACACGAAAGGAAGGAGGGAGAGGACTACTGAGTATAGAGGACTGCGTCAACACCGAGAACAGAGCACTGGGGCAATATCTGAAAACCAGTGAAGACGAGTGGCTAAAGGAGTGCATGGGAAGAAAGGACTAATAAAAGTAGACGAAGACCCAGAAATATACAGAGACAGGAGAATGACAGACAGAACAGAGGACTGGCACAACAAACCAATGCACGGACAATACATGAGACAGACTAAAGAACTAGCCAGCGATGACACATGGCAATGGCTACAGAGGGGAGAGCTAAAGAAGGAAACTGAAGGAATGATAACAGCGGCACAAGATCAGGCCCTAAGAACCAGATATGTTCAAAGAACGATAGACGGAAATAAACACTCTCTCCCATATGTAGGAAGTGCAATACGAAAAATGAAACCATAACCCACATAGCAAGCGAATGCCCAGCACTTGCACAGAACCAGTACAAAAAGAGGCATGATTCAGTGGCAAAAGCCCTCCACTGGAGCCTGTGCAAGAAACATCAGCTACCTTGCAGTAATAAGTGGTACGAGCATCAACCTGAGGGAGTGATAGAAAACGATCACGCAAAGATCCTCTGGGACTATGGTATCAGGACGGATAGGGTGATACGTGCAAACAGACCAGACGTGACGTTGATAGAAAAAGTCAAGAAGAAAGTATCACTCATTGATGTCGCAATACCATGGGACACCAGAGTGAAGAAAAGAAAGAGAGGGAAAAAACTGATAAGTATCAAGATCTGAAAATAGAAATAAGAAGGATATGGGATATGCCAGTGAAATCATACCCATAATCATAGGAGCACTAGGCACGATCCCAAGATCCCTGAAAAGGAATCTAGAAAAACTAGAGGCTGAAGTAGCTCCGGTCCTCATGCAGAAGAGTGTGATCCTAGAAACGGCACACATAGTAAGAAAAGTGATGGACTCCTAAGGAGGCAGGATGCAACCCGGAACCCCACACTATAAATACCACCCAGTCGAATTGGAGGACTGTGATAGAGCAAAAAAAAAAAAAAAAATAAAAAAAAAAAAAAAAATAAATAATAATAATAATAATAATAATAATAATAATAGACATAACGTTCGCATACTTTGAGGAAATGAAGGTTAACTCGAATCTCTTCAGCCACATGATTTTGGGGGGTAAACCATCTCCCTTATCCCCTTTTATTCATTATCCAGCTGAATTTTTTCGTCTTACCTTTTCCACACTATTTCCCCTCTCCGGGATAATGTTTATTGGTATGATTTTTATCCATTTCTTTCGTCCTTCCTCGTTGCATCTTACGAGCAGGTGCTCGATGAAGAATTTCATTGCGGTCACCAGCGGAATTGAAGGGGCGTTTGCTTTGTCGCGTGTTTGTTTGTATGTCTGTCTTCCATATAATTTCTGTTACTTTGATTTAGTTATCAAAATACGTCAGTTAATTGTTTTGACGTGATTATCCATCATCCACGGTGTAACATTCATAGCAAGAGAGAAGAAACCTCAGAATTACAATCTTTTACTCTGTTAGCAAAAGGTTACACATAGTCTTAATAAGGTATATATTGACATGCTTATATGCAGTACGGTTGTTGACAAGCGATTGGTTTCACCCCCGTTTGAATACAACGCAATTAATTTTTAAGCGATAGTAAATAAGGTTTGAAATAAAGTCGATTCTCTTTTTGGCACTGGGGCTTGACTGGAAATTGGATTCTGTCATAGTATTCAGTTAATGGAGTTTAGTCGACGTGTAAATTCTATATTCATTGCAAATTGATTTGATTTCTTTGGGTTGGGCGTTTGGTGGAAAATGATATTTGGTCTGTAGTCAGTGCAGCTGGTGTTTCCCATGTGTATGTTCTTTACACGGCTTATACCCCTTTGAGGGCGTTGTGCCGTCAGTGCGCCTCATTCGGTTCACTGTATGCATTGCTTGAAGTTCTTTGCAGCGTCTCCTCGGCCAATAACTGCATCCCTTTTCATTCCCTTTGCTGTACCTCCGTTCATATTTTCTAGCATCTTTCTTTCCACCTTCTCATATAGATTGCTTCATAGTGTAACTGCAAGGTTTTATTACAGCTTTAAAACCTGTTATTTCTCAGTTTCCTTTTCAGTGCCGAATATTCCATTCCATTTAATTCCATTCCCATTCCGTTCCATTCCATTCACTTGACTTACAAACGCTTAGTTGTCTTAAATGCCTGGGCTTTATGCTGCGTCATATTGCGTGCAATTTGTTTCCTCGTGATTCTTCAGGCACGAGCTGGCGGCCGCATATTAAACAATTACAGTAATGTCTGCCTTTTCAGTACGTGTTAATGAACTAAAATTAGGGCGACCTCCCATTACGGAAATTACCTCCGAATATTTTATGTGAATGTTTGTTTCCCTTTTTTTTTTTTTTTTTTTTTTTTTTTTTGAGCATTTAGTTCCCCTTCTCGGTAGAATTTGGCTGTTGGGTCATATTACGCTGGTTTTGCTTTGCGATGGATTTTCTATATTTCTGTGTTTTATTTTTTATTTTAGGCTATATGCCGTGTGAAGCTTAGCTCTTGTGTACTAGACTTAACTATATAATGCGTCTCTGTCTATATGTCTATGTATCGTTTAACGCGATGGACGAAGACCTTGTTCCCGTTATATTTTTTTAAGTTTCCAATTTCTTCTTCGTTCCATTCCAGTCTGATCAAGGCCCTCGCTGGGTAATTGAATTGTTGGCACTGCTGGTTGATTGACGTGCAGGCGAGTAAAGAGAGAATGCTGGACTGACGCGAAAATATACACCTGAGGGAAAGAAGCGTAACATATACCCGAGAGAAAGAAGGATAACATACATCTGAGGGAAAGAAGGGTAACATATACCTGAGAGAAAAAAGGATAACATCTACTTGAGAGAAAGAAGAATAACATACACACGAGAAAAAGAAGGATAACATATACGTGAGAGAAAAAAGGATAATACATACATGAGAGAAAGAAGGATATCATATACGTGAGAGAAAGAAGGATAACATGTACGTGAGAAAAGAAGGATAGCTTATACTTACCCGAGAGAAAGAAAGATAACATACACATGAGAGAAATAATGATGCCATATACCTGAGAAAAGGAGGATAACATATACTGAGATAAAGAAGGATAACATCTATCCGAGAGAAGAAAGGGTGACATACCTGAAAGAAAGAAGGAAAACATATACCTGTGAGAGAAAAAAAGATAAATACCCCCGAGAGAAAGAAGGATAACATACACCCGGTTATTATAATTTTCATCACCTGTTGCCGTCTTGTCCTCGTTATCGTCTTGGGTTTGTGGCAGTTATCGTTCATCCCTCTTTAAAGACCACATCCTCCTCCTCCTCCTCTTCTTCTTCTCCTTCCACCGCAAGCGATGATGCTGCTGCTGCTGCTGTTGTTGTTATTTTGTTCTTCATTTTTGTGTTGTCTTTCTTTTTTCTGGTTGTTGTTGTTCCTCCTTGTCTTCAGTGCCAGCATGCGAGGCTGACCCCCACCTGGCGTTGCATTTTTTACTGCCAGGCTTGTTGGGTTTGTGCCTGGGGTGCTTTGGTTTTGGCCATGGGGTGGGGGGGGGTTTGTTGGGGGAGGGGCGGGGAGAGTTCCCCTGGTCATGCAATTTTGCCTCTGAATGTTCTTGGGCTTCAGTTCACCCTACCTTTTAGGATTGCTGTTAGAGAAATGGGAGAAGTAACTGATGCTTAAAGAAACGTTGTTTAGTTTGAGTTAAACTCTGCACAGGGCTGATTTCGGATGGCGGTTATCAAATAGGTTTATTGAAATAGTATTTATGACTATGTTTCTGCTGTGCCAACCTACCTTTCTCTCTCTCTCTCTCTCTCTCTCTCTCTCTCTCTCTCTCTCTCTGAAAATTGTGTTTGTTATGTAAAGCACAGTTTTTATTTGTTACTAGTATACCAAAGCCTGTTGGGAGTTTCATTTCCTGATGCAGTTATTCTTAGCACTTATATTCACTCCTGTAAAACAGCTTTTTTTTTTTTTTTTTTTTTTTTTTTTTTTTTTAACTCCGTCGTGTTAATACCTTTATTATTTATAGGTTCATCTTCCTTTCTTGCTTTCGTCTTAGCGGGTATTTGTTTATTAATTTATGAACTTATTTCCACCCTGTTCAGTGACCTGGAAAATTCGTCTGTTCTGGTAAAAAGAGGAGACTCAAAATACATAAGTACATATGTATACTGAGGTACCCAGGACGATTCCTCACTTTAGTATTCATGTCATTACAATCAAAGCTCTCTGCGTAAATTGAGCCGTAATCTTCAGGTTATGATTATAGGTTGTAAAATGGTCAAAATTGGCTGACATTGACCAATTCCTGCTTGAAATGGCCAACAAACGGCAAAGTCGGGCAAATTGATTGATTTATTTATTTTAGCTGAAATTGGCAAAAACTGTCAAATTGGCGTGTTTGGACCACTTCCGACGCGAGATTGACAAATTTCGGCAAAATAGGCTTCAATTGGATTTTTTCCTTGCTCCATTTAAGCTGAATTTGACGAAAACGGCCAAAATTGACCGATCTGGAGAATTTTCGACCTAAAATGGGCAAATGTAGACTAAAACGACTAAAACTGGATGTGTGCTGCTTTCAAGCTGAAATTGGCAAATCGGTTAAAACATTTTGTTGATCAATTCTCAGGTGTTCGGAGAGGTACTTATATTTACCTGCTTTGAAAGGAGAGGCTTTATCGAATAAATATAGTACAGAATATTCAGAATCATACTATAATATTGGGCGTAATGTCTGTCTGTCTGTCTGTCTGTCATTCAATCACGGCCAAACGGCCTGTCAGATGGGCATGAAACTTGGCAGGGTTATGGTGGAGAACCATAAGATGGTTTGTAATGGGGTTTCATCCAACCTACCCCCCTCCTTTGTAGGGGGTGGGGTTGAGAAGGGATTCCCTGAAACGGAGCTGTTTCTGGCCGTGAAACGAGGCTGGTTATTCCCGTAGACTTAGTTACTTTACGATTTTTCATACATAATTTTTGTACAACTTCCCCGGAGAAAGTCGCGAATATTTCAGCTCAGACACAATAGAAGATGAAAATTATCACCAATATCCGCAAGATTTTTTGAATAACTTGAATCCATCGGGACTGCCAGTGCACAAAATAACGTTGAAGAAGTACTGCCCGGTAATGTTGCTTCGGAATTTCGATCCTGCCAATGGACATTGCAACGGAACGAGGTACACCGTTATGGAGCTAAACTCCCACGTCATCGAAGCAGTGATAGCAACGGGCCCTCACACCGGCAAACGTTTGTTCATCCCCTGGATTCCTCTGATGCCTTCGGACAACCAGTTTCCGTTCCAGTTACGGCGACGGCGCAGGCAGTTTCCCATCAACCTGGCCTTCTCATTCACTGCAAACAAGTCGCAGGGCCAGACTTTGATCGTGTTTGGATCGTGTTGGTGTGTTTCTGCCGTCACCCATGTTCACGCATGGCCTACTGTATGTGGCGATGAGCAGAGCAACTGACTCTGCCAACTTGAAATTAAGTTGTGGACAAACTGATAATATTGTGTACAAAGAGGTTCTGTTGTAGGTATGTGTAAAAATCGCCCTTATTTTAATATTGCTGAACAAATAGTACATATAAATTTTTCACTTCTGCACCCGTATTTTATCACCCATCGTAGGTGGGTAAGTTTGCTAGTCCTATTAATATGACGATGATTCAGAGTACAAGTGAAAGCAGGGCTAATTGCACATATTTTACTTAAAAATGCCTTAGGTGGATGTTATTCCCAATGGGGAACTTAGGCGAATATTATGGATGTTTGTGACTTTATATATCAGAGTTTAAAGGGAAGGAGTTTTGTGTCAATTAGTCACAAAACTGCTATAAATTTCCACGTGTTACAAACAACACTTTAGCTGGGTAAATTTCTATTCCGAGAACTGAATCTGAGTTCAGCTGGAATTATATACAGCAGAATCGAAAGGAACTTGTACGTCCCTAGATGGCTGAATCGGTAACTCACCTATTGCTGTATCAAATTCAAAAGTCAGAGGTTCGAATCTTGAGCAGGGTTTATATATATATATATATATATATATATATATATATATATATAATATATACACGTATATATAATTTGTGTTATGAACATATGTATGTGTATATAATTTCTTTTGGAGCAATTCAGTGCCAAGGAAAGGGTGTTTTGGGTCTTAGTGGTATATGTACGTACACACACACATACACATACATATATATATGACTGGTAAAAATGTTCTATTATAATAGAATTCCATCTACTAAAATGAGCTCATAAAAACGCCAAAATATAGAGAGAAAGTACTATATTTCAGAGAAAACAGTGTCCGAAATATAAATAGTACTTTTTCCTATATTGTGGTATTTTTATGAGCTCCTTTCATTATATATAATACATATGTATGTGTGTGTGTGTGTGTGTATATATATATATATATATATATATATATATATATAGAGAGAGAAGAGAGAGAGAGAGAGAGAGAGAGAGAGAACGTGTTCGTGCGTTTAATAAACGAATGAATACAAGCAGTCACGCACTCACCCTCGCTATACCTATACCTATAGCGCGCATTTGTTTTGAAAATATTTACTCAACTCTGCATCACATTTTAGAAGTTGACGGAAAATAAAATGGTTTCCTTGCCCTTTCCATTAAACTTTAATTGGTTAAAAGAGATGTGATTTGTATTCGTTTACTTTGGTACCACATGGGATCTGTGAGTTTGGGTAACATTTAACTAGACTTTCGAGAAAAAACATATATGTGTGTGTGTGTGTTTACGTGGGTACATTTATGCATGAATGCTTGCATGCACGTATGTGTATATACATGGATAAATGCTTTTTACCCGCATATGTAAGTGTAAGTTGGCGGTGATACATGTGCAAATAAATTAGCTCCATTCCCAGATGCGCTCACGAACACACGCACACACACGCCCATACAAAAAATAAAAAGTGTGGAAATGAAAAGATTGATGTCAAGAGTTATATGACGGTATGATAACGTTTTGTCGGGAGTGTCTATACTTCTATAGTCTCGACTGATCTAAGTTTGTCGAGATAATCCTTTCCTGCTACAATGAAAATGAGCGTTTGTAGCTTCCCGTATGAATGAGACTAATTGTTAGTGAATGGGGGATGGGGGGGGGGGGGGGGGGGGGGGGGGGGGGGGGGGGGGGGGGGGGGGGGGGGGGGGGGGGGGGGGGGGGGGGGGGGGTGGGGGGGGTTTACAGTGGTGTTATGACAGAGTCGAAGCATTTTGAAGGGTGGCGGGGGAGAAAGGGGGGAAGAGGGGTGGAGGATTCGTTTGGGGTGGAGGGAGAGAGAGAGGAGGTATGGGCCCTGGGCAGCCTAGCGGATGTTGGTCGTAGTGGAGGGCCTTGTTATTGATCACTGGCTGAGTGCGAAACGCAAGAATATTCTTCTCCTACTCTTCCTCTTTCTCCTCCTCCTCCTCGTTTCCCCCCATTACTCTCTCTCTCTCTCTCTCTCTCTCTCTCTCTCTCTCTCTCTCTCGTTTCTTTCTTCATCCTTCCCGGTCTCATTTTCTGCTCCCATTGCTATGCTATGCCTAGTCTCCAGCACCCCCATTTTTAACATGTTCTGTTCCTCTTCCCTCTAGTCCTCCTCCTACTCCTCCTCCTCTTCCTCCCCTAGTATGGTCGTATGACCTCTGGAAATGTATTAATCTGTGGCCTGTCTGTGTTCAGACACACACACGCACAGACACACACACTAGACAGTACTTACGCACAAACACATACGGTCGAAGGAAACTCAAACACCATGTATGCATTGCACGCTCTGTGCGCTAGGCGGGGCATAGAATTATTCACTAGGTGTCTTGCGTCACTTCTCTTATGTGCTTTTTCTGGCTTTTTTTTTCCCTTTCTCTCTTCATTTCTTTCAAGAAAGCCTCACGGGTGCAGTTCAGAAACGAGAGTCTCTCTCTCTCTCTCTCTCTTTTCTTGTAGATGAAAGCTGGCAGGTCGGAGAGAGGGTACTGTGTTTTTAATTGCATGCGTTTTTGTGCGCTTGTATTGACGTTTGATAATAGTTTTTGGATTTTTTTTTTATATTTCCTTTAGTCTTGACTGCAGACATCCTCGAGTCAAATTCTAACACTAGATGAAGCGATGAGATTTAAAAAAAAAAAAAAAAAAAAAAAAAAAAGCAGAACATCTAATCATTACAGGGAGACCGTTTGACTGTAGCGGGGAATGAAATACCCTGACCTGGCCTAAAGTGACCTTGTATGCGCTTCTGTAATGCTTGGATCTACAGACTATAGACCAGCGAACATTTTTAAGCTTCCGTAAGTTTGTAATCTCGCCGTGTCATGATTCGGTGAGTGCGATAAACGGTAATATCGCTTTTATTGCAATTAACGGTAATATGAGTATTTTATTACAGTTAACGTAATATCTGTATGTATTGCAATTGTAATATCTATTTTATTGCAGTTATTATTCTTCTGAATAATGATAATATAATAATAATAGTTAATGGTAATATCTGTATTTTATTGCAAATAATGGTAATATCCATATTTTATTGCAATTAATGATAAATCAGTATTTTATTGCAGTTAAAGGTAATATCTGTATTTTCTTGCAATTGATTATATCTATTTTATTGCAATCAATGATAAATGCGTATATTATTGCATTTAACGTTAATAGCTGTATTTATTGCAATTAATGGTAATAACTGTATTTTATTGCAATTGATTATAATATATTTTATTGCAAGTAATGTTAATTTCTGTATTTTATTGCAGTTAATGGTATTATCTGTATTTTATTGCAATTAACAGTAATATCTCCATTTTATTGCTGTTAATGGTATTTTCTATACTTGATCTCAGTTAACAGTAATATCTCTATTTTATTGCAGTTAACGATAATATCTGTATTTTATTGCAATTGACAGTAATATCTCCATTGTATTGCAGTTAACAGTAATATCTCTATTTTATTGCAGTTAACGGTAGTAACTTAATTTTATTGCAGTTAACGGTAGTAACTTAATTTTATTGCAGTTAACGGTAACAACTGTATTTTATTGCAATTGACAGTGATATCTCCATTGTATTGCAGTTAACGGTAATATCAGTGTTTTATTGCAATTGACAGTATTTTATTGCAATTGATAGTAATATCCAATTTATTGCAGTTAACGGTAATATCAGTATTTTATTGCAGTTAGCGGTATATAGGATCTGTATTTTATTGCAAACCGGAGATGCAACTTGTTCAATAATGCTGATAAATTCTGAGTCGTCGTCATTATTGTCATCACCACCACCGGCATTATTATCATCATCATCATCAGCGTCATCTTTGTCGTCGTCGTCATTATTGTCATCACCACCAACGCAATTATCATTATCATCGTCATCGTCGTCGTCATTATTGTCATCACCACCAACGCAGTTATCATTATCATCGTCATCGTCGTCGTCATTATTGTCATCACCACCAACGCAGTTATCATTATCATCGTCATCGTCATTATTGTCATCACCACCACCGCCATTATCATTATTATCGCCATCATCGTCATTATTGTTATCACCACCACCGCCATTATCATTATCATCATCATCGTCGTCTTCGTCGTTGTCATTATTGTCATAACCACCATCGCCATTATCATTATCATGATCATCACGATAATGATTAATTATCTTGATGGATGGAACAGGGGCTCTTAAGTTGGTGGCAACGTCATCCTTCACCTTCGGTCTCTTTGGGAAATCAGCATTAGATATTAATCAGCGCATGTTTGCACGAGAGGAGAGGCAGCCAAACCCATTCTCTCGACTCCAGTTTTTAACTCTGAAATGATGGGTCAACAGACCCCCAAGCTTTTTTTTTTTGGAGTGTCAGCTGCATGATTGCGTTCGGGGTCAAGAGGTAGTACGGATTTGTTCCGTGCCCGTGGTACGAAAATGCTGGTACAAGCTTAGCAAGTACGTGAGATTGTTTACGTGTGACAAATTGATTATCATTTCCAGCGCTCATTTCCAGCGCTTAATGATGTCTGTAAGAAAATATTTCGGACAAGTTCAATTTCCCATTTTCGATTATGAAAGTGATTGTTCTTAAGCAACGTGAAAATTCTAGAAAATATTTGTTCCCCATTTTCGATTATGAAAATGATTGGATGTAATACCTCGTATTATTTAAGATTATATATATATATATATATATATATATATGATATATTTATATATATTATATATATTTTCTTTTCTTTTGTTATTTCTTAATTTTTCTAAGCAATTTGAAAATTTTATGAGATATTTTAGTAAAATTGGATAATGATGAAAAAGAAAGTCCATTTAATTTCGGATTCTATCGGTAGTACTGCGAGTAATTCAGTCGATCTGCAAATATTTACATGCTGAAATTTTAAAGGTGGTTGCCATAGAATACCAGGTAAATCATTATTATTATTATTATTATTATTATTATTATTATTATTATTATTATTATTATTATTATTATTCAGAAAAGAACTCCCTATACACGTGGAATAAGCCTGCAGAGGCCACCGACTTAAAATGCAGGCTTCCTAAGACTATGGTGTTCATTCGGAAGGAGGAAAAGAGGGGTAGGAAATAAAGAGAGAATACATTAGTTATTAGAAAAGAAAAATAGATAAATTGATAAATTAATAAACATAAATAAAAAATAATTTGTTTTTATTCTTGGCCAGAGTAAATCTGCGGGGTTCGTTACTTCGTGTTCCATGTTCGCGAGGTACACTTCTTTTTGTTTTTGTTTTTTTACACATGGCGTGCTTTAGAAGTTAATGGAAATGTTTGCTGGAGTTTTTGTCACTACTGTGGTACGTGCGGAAGTTGTAGATGTTTTTGTAAAATTAATGTCAGTGAAACGAAAGAAAGGTCATTGTATGAAATGTTCGAGATACCTAGCTACCGCCTAGTCTCCTCCTCTCAGCGGGTGATTCTGGAACACACACACACACACACACACACACACAATCAGTCATCCATCATAATTGGACTCTCTCTCTCTCTCTCTCTCTCTCTCTCTCTCTCTCTCTCTCTCATTATCATCATCATCATCAACATTCACTCCCTCTCTCTCATCAGAGCAATGGAGTCTCTCTCTCTCTCTCTCTCTCTCTCTCTCTCTCTCTTGCGCGCGCTGACACACACACACACCCACACACAACATTCCATTGACCTTCGAAATGGCCTTCATTTTATCATGTGAATAAAGGACAATAGATAAGAAAACTAATAGAGAGAGAAAGAGGAGGCACTTTCCCATACCCTCTGTGTTTACAATTACCCTTGGGTGATGCCTAACTGCGTGGAAAATCTAGCTCATGGCTTCTTGGACTTTTAGACTTTTTAATAAAGAAAACAAGTACAACAATTTCAATGTTTTTCTTTTATTCCAGATGGCCAGAATGGCGGACAGTCTTCTGATCAAAGGTAAGATTTAATATCTTCGCTATGAATGTGTTTCTATTTATAAACGGAGCTTTGTTCGAAACCTTGATTTCAGTGTAATACATGGCAGTACCCCCGTATGGGGTTAGTGCTTATCAGTGCACCTCACACGTTGCACTGTAGTCAATTATTTGTAGCGTCCCTTCGACCCCCTAGCTGCAACCCTTTTCATTCCTTTGACCAGGCATCCGTTTGTGTTCCCATTCTTTCATCTTTCCTCCCTGTCCTAACAGTTGTTTCAACGTTATTCTCAGTGCTGAATGTCCTCATAGGTCCCAGTACTCGGCCTTTGGGCTCAGTTTTATATTCATTTTTGTATTTCAATACATGACTAAGCTCTTCTTTAATTTTTCCTTATTGGCTTCAGGGGTATAGAAGGGCATTTTGACCTTAAATATATGAAATAAATAGTATTCCAGACGTCATTGTTTTTTCTGTGTCGGTGGGAAAGGGTGTAAATACAAAAAGCTCAGTATAAAGGTCAAAGTTTTGTAATCCAACGCATTTTCCCATCTATCTTAAACGTTTTCGTAAGAATGTGCAAGATTGAATACTAAAATTTTTTGGGGGGTAATATTTGAAATTATCTATGGACAAATCGTTTGTCGTGTGTGTGTGCATTACATTTTGTAGAACAGTTTTGCAGGCAAGCATAGTAATATTTTGTACGTTTTCATTTGCTGTACAGACGAGCAACCCAGAGATTGACATTGAAATGCTAATCAGTTGCCATTATGCTGTCATGTAGAAGGCATAAAACTTTAAAAAGTACGATTCGGGGAACTTGTAAATTGTTGTTGGAGACCTAACAGTGATTGAGTCTGAAGTATATTGAATTGGAATCAGACCGTTTTCAAATTAGTGCGTATACGGTGTCATCTCAGGACTACAGACTGAGAGCCAGCGAGCTCTTCAATGTTTGATGGGAATTGACTTTCCCTTGGCTGCAAATAAAGTAAAATTGAGGCAGAGATTTTGAGAATTTCATGGTTAGTTCGACAGCATACAGCATGCACCATCAGGACCTAAATCATTTAGATTTTTCTTTTTCTGGTTTTAACATAGCATTTCGTGAAATGCCTTTATTGTCCAAGCAGAAACCTTATAATCCAATCCAATGTAATTGTTTCAACTTGTGGCCTAAGAACTTTCTTGAATTAAATTTGTACCCCTAACGTTAAATCGTAATCTGAAGGCATTTTCTCTCTCTCTCTCTCTCTCTTCTCTCTCTCTCTCTCTCTCTCTGCCTGATAGCAGCAGGGGAACGACAGCACCAAGTTCTTGTTGCTTTGAAGGCCTGTTTTGTGTCGGGAGTTTTCTGTGTGTACGGACAAACTTCTCCTTACTTCGCCTTAGTGCTTTGTTCCGAATGGGAACTTCGGTTTGTAATCTCCGACAAGTTGTGGTCTTGTGATAATGCTCCCAGCTTTTCTGCCTTCTCTATATTATAAGACTTGGTTTTTCTTTTAGTTCTCCTCAGGGCTTAATTCAGTTGCAACCTCTTCTGTATCTTTGTTCAGTATTGAAGAATAAGCGAGGCAGACAAATTTTTTTGATTGAAGGTGACATGCGTCACCTAAGCTTCGGCATTTTTGTGCTCCAGAAGAAGAATTAAAGCGAGCTGTGATTATAGATAGCAGTCCCCCCTCTCATCTTTGTTTTTTGAATTGAATTTGATTTTGTGGGCGTTTCCTTATTATTAGATTTCCTTCTCCTCGCTTCTCGCTTGACCTGGAAGCTTCCTTCTTTTATGAGTGGCCACCTTCTCACACACTCGCTCATTTCCCTGATGATGTCGATGTTCATCGCCAGAGCCTCTTCCTTCACATATATACAGAAGGGATTTGGGCCCCTTTCTCTGGTCCTTCCCTTCTTTATTGGGATGTCTTCTTAACCCACTAATCGATGCAAAGTCCCTCCCAACAGCTCCTCCTCCTCCTCCTCCTCCTCCTCCTGTCATTTCAGACCTAATTGTCTGTTAAGACAATTTACATAATGACGTCCTCCGAACTTGCTGTGTCTTGATTTATTTCCGAGTCGTGTTGATTGGCATGACTGTTGATCCATTATTCTCTCTCTCTCTCTCTCCTCTCTTCTCTCTCTCTCTCTCTCATCTCCCCCTCCTCTCCTCTCTCTATCTGTCTTCCTCTCCTCTCTCTCCTCTTCTCCTCTCTCTCTCTCTCTCTCATCTCTCCTCGTCTCTCTCTCTCTCTCTCTCTTCTCTCTCCTCTCTCTTCTCTCCTCTCTTCTCTGTATATATACATGTTTATATATATTTATATATTATATATATATATTATATATATAATATATGTATTTATATATATAGATTATATAATATTAAATATATTCATATTATATGCCATACTGTAATGTAACAGTGCTCTATGAAGTTAGAAATGCCATAAAAACTGTGTTGTTTTCATATAAATCGTATGTTTATGGGTCTTTTTAATTTCATATATGTATGTGTATATATACGTTTACATATGTTTGTAATATATATATACATATATATTTACTACATATATATATATATATATATATATATATATATATATTTATACATATGCATATATGTGTGTGTGTCGTTTTATCTATCTCATTATTTTTCTTATTCGACGAAACTGGTTTTTATCGTCGTCGCCGCGTTTCTGCTTTTCATCTCTCCGGGACTTTTGTTTCGAAGTTCCCGAGGTTCATTACCGCCGTCTCTTTTGTCGGGTTTCTTTTATTTACTGTCAATTACTCGTTTGATGGCGATGACGATTCGGGGCCACTGATAATAGGATCGCTGATTTCCATAGCACCCCTCTCTCTCTCTCTCTCTCTCTCTCTCTCTCTCTCTCTCTCTCTCTCCTCTCCTTCTCTCTCTTATATGAAGTGCAATTAAAAACAACACCGCCTTCCATTGTCAACAAAGACCTCACATAAAGGTTAACGAGCTGTGTGTACGTGTTTTATGTATGTACTTGTGTGTGTGAGCGACGACCCCCCCCCCCCCTGCTCTCTCTCTCTCTCTCTCTCTCTCTCTCTCTCTCTCTCTCTCTCTCTCTATTAATAAGGCCTGATATATCTATTCTACTCGCCAAAGGTAGGCTTTGTCAATACAAAACCCGAGTTGATAGAAATATAGCGATCAAAGGGGAAAACTGTTGTAACCTTCTTTATACTCTGGAGCTGTGTGGCCGTCTGTATAGTTATTGTTATGATAATTATTATTAAAATTACTATGATAATTATTATAATTGCTATTTACGAGCGAGCATTTACTAAACAAATGTCCTTTGAATAGATTCCCGTATGTGAAAGATATAAAGAATATTACCAAAAGAGTTGAAAATTGTGCAAGATTTCATAGATTTTTGTTTACCTTAATTAATTTATTTCATGAAAGTTTTTTCCACGATAATAAACATATTTAATCAAATGTGTTCACGTTAATTAATGTATTTCATGATATTTTTCAGTAAATATGTTTAATAAAATTTGTTCACGTTGATTAATATTTCTTTAAAGTTTTGTTTCACTTTAACATATAATAAAAGTTTCTTCACGTTAATTAATATACATATATATATAAATATATAAATGCGTGTGGTGTATATTATGAAAGCTTTTGTCTTAATTAATGTGTTTAGTGTAATTTCTTTCACGTTAATCAATGTATTTAATGATATTTTTCAGTAGATATAATTAATGATAATTTTTAAGTTAATTATTATATTTCTTGAAAGTTTTTCACGTTAATTAACATATTTAATGAATGTTTTTTTTTATTTTAATCTGTTTTTTTAATTTTAATCCGTAAATTTAGTAGAGTTTTTTCACGTTAATGTATTTAATGATATTTAATTAATATATTTAATTAAGGTTTCACGTTAAATAATATATTTGCCGAAAGGTTTTTTTTATTAATTGATATATTTAGTGAAGGGTTTTCACGTCAATATATTTAACGAAAGCTTTTATTTTGATTAATATATTTAGTTATTTAGTGAAGGATTTTCACGTTAATATATTCAATAACATTCTTTTATTTGAATAAATATATTTAGTGAATGATTGTTCACGTTAACTTGAATATTTTTACAAAATAGATAATGTGAAGAGATTTTCTGGTGAATGTTAACTTTGCAAGGGGGCCAGGGAAGCGGGTGGGGGACTAGAATGTTACTTAGCAAGGGGGCGGGGGGCGGTGGGGGGGGGCGTGGGGGTACAGACAAGGGGGATTTGTTTGCTGTGGAAGGTGGCTTAAATCCTTCCCACCCTACGTCTTGTTAAAAATGCATTACTCTCTCTCTCTCTCTCTCTCTCTCTCTCTCTAGTTACTTAACGGTTAACAAATTAACATTGCAGGTACCACTAATGCAGTAGTGGGTATGGACGTGTGTGAGCTCCGTACATAAACACCAATTAATTTCCAATTTTTACGTATATATGTATATATTATATTATAATATGTTACACACATACGTTTACACACACAACACACACACACACACATATATATTATATATATATATATATATATATATATATACATATAAATATATACATATATATATATGTACACAGCTGACTTAAAATGGCTTGTTTGTGGATGGACCTCTTGGTATAAATACCACCTTTTCTGTAAACTTTTCTCATTCATCTACCTGAAGAGGGAGACAGCAGTCTCTGAAATATAATACTTTTTCTCTATTTTGGTGTTTTTATGGGCTCCTTTTATTAGATGGAACTCTGTGTTAAACAGGCCACATTTTTACCATTCATATATATATATATATTATATATAGATATATATATGTAATATATATTAAATAATAATTTATATTATATCTTGCAATTCCACAATGGTCCCGTGGGTGAAGTATATAAGAGATCCTCACGTGAAAATGAAAGAAGGAGGTACCAAGACTTTCAACTTTTATTCCAAAGTCATCTTCAGGGTACTCAAAAGTTGAAAGTCTTGGTACCTCTTCTTTCTTTTCACGTGAGGATCTCATATATATACAACTCATTCCATCTTCACCTCTGATCATGACGGTTGGTGTTTTTAGTAGTCTCTCTTTTTATTTACTGCTCTTTTTAATCTTTCTTAGACTTTATTTTTTAAAATTGTGAATTCCTTTTAACTTATATGATTTTTAATATGCTTTGTATTATTCACAGACTGTGATGCACCCAGTTGTGCGAAACGTCATATGAAATAAACTTGGCCTTTTAATATAGTATTCATTGGACCTCCTTCTGGACTTTTATATAATATGATATAATAATATTAATTATAAATATATAATATAAAATTAATAAAAATATATGTATTATATTGATTTTATATTTATCATAAATAATAAGGGATAATAATATAATATTTATATAATTTTATATTTTTATATAGGTATATATATAATTATTATAATATATATTATATTTATTATATTTTATATATATATAATATAATATTATATATATTATTATATATATATATATCTATATATTATATGTATTATATATTATATGAGTGTGTGTGATTGTTGAAAAATCTGATTTTCTATTTAAGAAAGTACTACAATTAATTACTTCAACAATGAATTATTTTGACATGAAATAGGAGCAGCGTATCATGATTTTGTAATCAATCCTAAGATTTTGAATAGCAGTGGCTTTATTATCTTTGTTTGTATATAACTGCAATTTTAAATGGACCATAAACCCGCAAAATTCGATTCAACATCCTGTTGGTAGTACTGAGGCTTTTGTGATGGGGAAGATAGTACATCAAGCTTGGATTCTGCGATGCCTTAGTAAATATGGTTCATTTTTGTATTCTTAGTTTTTCTATGTTAGCATAACACTGATGAATCTCTCATCATTCGCTCTTATTCACTTTAAAGCTGAGTAGCTATTTATAAACTCCTGGCTTTGCTGTTCTACTCACATAATGATAAAGTAAGCGTCAAGTTGTTTCTTCCCTCAGCTTTGGCGTTCTACTTACAAAATGATAAAGTTAGTGACAATTTTTTTTATATATGTTTTAGTAAAATAGTTGTAATATTATTATAGCGACTTGAAATGTGAACCCAGGAGCTGGTTTCTAATTGCCAAATGAAATGGTTTGAACAACTCTGGGAATCTCTCTAATTTCTCCTGAAGTGACATTTTAAGCAAATTCATTCCAGCGCTAACATTTGACAATCCTCAGTACGTCGGGAGGTACGGATATTTAGGCACCAAATCTCATTTATTCTAGGAAAGAATCGTAATTGTGATTGTGGCCAACTTTGATCCAATAAATTGTAGTGCTGTGCAGTAATTATTTGAATGTCAGTGTGCTTTTAGTGATGTAACGTACTTGGTGACAAAAGAAAAAAAAATCGTGCCGAAGAATCACCACTTCAGTTTCTCACCAGATACGGTAGAGTGAGGCTGCGTCCCGTGGGCTCCGAAAAACGCTGCCAGATGCACGATCCATGGGTAACTTTAACCATTAACGAAATAAAAACTACTGAGGGTAGAGGGTTGCCATTTGGTATGTTTGGTGATTGGAGGATGGAAGATCGAAATACCAATTTGCAGCCATCTAGCTTCAGTATTTTTTTTTTCAAAGATCCGAGGGCGGACAGACAAAGCCGGCACAATAGTCTACTTTTACAGAACGCTAAAAAAAAGTATTAAACGAATGTTTTCGCTTCACTATGTTCTGATGATGACCCCTTGAGCTGATACGTAAATGTGTCGTGATTGTTAAGGTTGGGGGCCTTGGTGTTTTGATACTGGAACAGGCGAATAACTTATTTTCTCTCGTTAATCCCTTCCCGAATATTACATTACTCCCCCTCTTAACATTACTGCTGGGTTTCAAGTTAAGTGCCAGGGAACGCACAAGATGTTTCGTGTTTAATTGAAATTTTGTTCCGTTGCCAAATTTCTCTCTCTCTCTCTCTCTCTCTCTCTCTCTCTCTCTCTCTCTCTCTCTTCTTTGGACTCGCTGGAATGATCTTGTCATCATTTCGGTGTTTTTATTTCTTGTTTTATATATAAATTCTGTTTTTAAGTCATCATGTTAACTGAATTACCCTTTCAAGTTATTATTCTTTTTATTTTTTTTCATTGGATGTAACAAAGAGCAAATTAACATAATTAAAATGAAGAATTCATGTGCTCATCTTTTTTTTTTTCTTCAAAATATCTGTTGAAATATTAAAGTTTTTTATTTTTCCTATACCAAACTCCCTCTTCGTTACATTGTTATTTGGCGGGAAGCATTTTCAGTTTGAAGTGTTGCCTTTTGTTGGCTAACAAAGGGTTAAGTTTTCGGTGCTGGAACATTTCAAGTTGTGCTCTGGGTGTTCTCTGTCTCTCCATTCTGTCTTTCTTTTGTCTTTCATTTTTTTGTGTAGCATTTAGTTTGGTGAATCATGATAACGTTTCTGGTGAATCATGATAACATTTCTGGAAGAACAAAACAAATTATTTTTCAGCACCGGTAACAACAGTAATGATAATAAAAAGGCTTTTTCTCTCTTACACATTGATTCTGACTGGAAAGTCAAATTTCTGCAATGTAGACAAATCAAGCATTGACCCCTCATGGGGTACCAAGGATTGAATTCTACATATGAGAGCGTAGCAGGTCTATCGCTACACTGTCCTGGAATAGATATATATTTTTAGTGAAGAATTCCAACAACAGCTTCGTCCTCCAGCGGACCTTTTCAAAGCTGATGCTATTATTATTTTCGCATTTTTGACTTCGAGGTGAACTTCTCCGTGCTGAACCCTGTAGGGCAGTGGCTCCCAAACTTTTTCTGGTCGTTACCCAGTTTTCATACAGGATACTTGTCCATGGCCCACCGACAAGCATAACCAATGTATGTATAAAACACATGGTTTTTTACATACGTATCCTAAGATTATGGCCCCTTGCATTCTACTACATGGCCTCCCAGGGGGACATGGTCCCCAGATTGGGAACCACTGCTAGCGGGTTAGCGTCGCCAGTGCACCTCATGTGGTGGACTGTAGGCATTACTTAAATGTGTTTGCCGTGCCCCTTCAGCCCGCTATAGCCTTTTCTTGACCTCCATCCCCGCTTCGTTTTCTCAGTGTTGCTGTTTAACCTCTCTGACTGCTATTCTTAATGCAACTGAGGGGTTTTCTCCCAGTTCTACCAGTAGAAGTTCCACGTTGGACGAGTGGGTTACGTGCTCGTCAACCGATTCGGTAGTCACGAGTTCGATTCCTCGCTCTGCCAACGAGGAATCAGAAAAATTCATTTCTGGTGATTAGAAATTCATTTCTCGATATAGTGTGGTTCGGATTCCACAATAAGCTATAGGTCCCGTTGCTAGGTAACCAGTTGGTTCCTAGCCACGTAAAAAAAATATCTAATCCTTCGGCCCAGCTCTTTAATCAGTTCAGTGGTCTGGTTAAACTAAGGTATACTTCACTTTCCACCTTTAGATCCTTATTACTTCATTTTCCTTATTATTGAAAATTTTATTTTGCTGTTCATCCACTTCAACTCCATCTTTTCACTGTCGAGCTCTGTGCTTAGCTTGACGGCCTGAATTTCATTCCTGAAATCTCTGGTGAAGACCGCGAAGGGGGGTAGCGCTATCAGTATACCTCTTGGGGTGCACTGTAGGCAGTACTCTTTCAGTCTTTTAACTGCACCTCCATTCATATTCTTTTTCTTCCATCTCACTACCCACACTCTCCTAACAATTGTTTAATAGTGCAATTGCGAGGTTTTCCGCCTATTACACCTTTCAAACTGTCTTTTCTCGCACTTTTCTTTTCAGCGGTGAATGAACTTGTATGTCCCAGCGGTTGGGCTTTGGCCTAAATCTTGTATTTACTTATTATATATTCCGTGCTGGAGAACGCTGTTAATTATTTCTCGACAGCAGTGACATCGTGTTATTGTAGATTCGAAGCTTCCGCCAATCGATATTGGGTTTATGCTCGCGTCAACGGACGTTCCCAGTGGAAGTACGGGGCTCTTACGGAACAGAGATTATCTGTTACGAGGAAGTGCGACAAAGATTTCCATCGAGTACGAAGTTCACCCTTATGGTACAAATCTCACTCTTATTGACTTCTGTTTTGTGTCTCTTGGAGTACAGAGATCTGGACGAGTGGGCTTAGGCTACGGAAGAAGCAGGTGTCTCAGTTCGTCGATTTTCATCTCCGTTTGCCTTATGCTTTGTGTGATTTTTTTTTTTTTTTTACGCTACGCTTTTTTTACGCTACCTATGCGCGCTCTCTTAAGTGGGAAAAATGCAAGATTATTTGCTCTGTGTTTGCACTCGCTCTTTATCAAGGATGAAAGGAATCACTCAAGCTTTAATTACTCATGTTAAAAATTCTCGTTTAACAGTTGTCTATTAGCCCAATCGCCGTCACTTTTTCTGATGGAATTGTACGTCCTCTCTCTCTCTCTCTCTCTCTCTCTCTCTCTCTCTCTCTCTCTCTCTCTCTCTCTCTCTCATTAAATGGGATTACTGTTCACAGATTTTGTTAGGAAAAAAATAGTCATGAATACATAATTAAGTAAAAAAAAAAAAGTGGCAGTACAGCTCCGAAAAAATGCAGAGTTCTTGTGTGTTGAGGTGCGCGCTGTCAGAAGGGAAAACTAACTTCCTATGCGTTGGCGAGATTGAAATTTCGGGGAAGGAGGGAGGTGGTGGGGGTGGGGGGGATGGGGAGTCAGGCCATGTTGCCGGGGGTAGTGGGTGGAGAGTGAGGTGGTGTTGTTGGTTACTTCCGTAACAATCACGCCCCAAGTTTGGCCGAAATCGATCGGTGCGTGCAAGAACCAGGAGCTAGACTCTCTCTCTCTCTCTCTCTCTCTCTCTCCTCCTCTCCTCTCTCTCTATCTCTCTCTCTCGCTCTCTCTCTCCTCTCTCTCTCTCTCTCTTTCTTTTTTTTTTTTTGCCTACACAGCACAGCAAGCAAGCAAGCAATCCTTCGAGAGAGAGAGAGAGAGTTGGCCAAACACCCGTCCCGTCCCCCGCCCCCCTTTAAGGAGCCCCCCCCTTCCCCCCTTCACACGCACACGCTTGTGGAATGTAATGCTTTGAATGACTATCTTGTAAGAGAGAGAGAGAGAGAGAGAGAGAGAGAGAGAGGAGAGAGAGAGAGAGTTTGTGTACTAATTCAAAATGTTGTTGTGACAACTATAGGCGTATAATTGACTTGCGAATTTTTAATCAAATTTGAAGTTTTTTGGGGAAAATATACCTATTTAAGCAAACCTACGTAAAAAAAAAAAAACAATAATTTTCGAATAAAAGGTAGTTGTGCAGCAGGAAAGAGCTTTAGGTCTGATGTCAAACACCTCATCTCGGCTTAGTCCGAATTTGCCCTGTAAGTTACGGTAATATTTCATGGACTTGACTCAACATCGGCTCATTTTGCCTGATATTATCTAGGGATTAGTCGGAACATATCGGAAATATTTTTCCGATTGCTTCATAATCTTTTATACGACTATGGCTCCAAAAGTAATTACGATTCTCAGCCACGACATTGAGCTTTAACATTTTTATGAGTAGAATAATGAAAACTTAGATATCGGACTTCCAGAATTCAACGAGTAGAATATTCGAAATTTAGACTTGGGATTTCCAGAATTTTACGAGTAGAATATTCGAAATTTAGACATTGGACTGCCAGAATTTAACGAGTAGAATATTCGAAATTTAGACGTGGGATTTCCAGAATTTTACGAGTAGAATTTCCGAAATTTAGACATGGGACAAGAAAAAAATCCGAAATTTAGATCTGATACTCTCAAAATTTAACGACTAAATATCCGAAGTTTAGACAAGTGACCCTCAAAATTTAACGAGTAGAATATCCGACATTTAGACATGGGACTTTCAAAATTCCACCAGTAGAATATCCGAAATTTAGATCAGGGACTTTCAAAATGTAACGAATCCCCGAAATTTAGATGAGGGACTTTCAAAATTTTGACACGGGATTTTAAAGATTTGAAAGAGTAGAATTTCCGAAATTTGACACGTCATGGGACTGCATTTCAGAAGTAGTAGGAGTTACAGCGCGCATCAGAGCAGTAGCAGTAAACAGGTAAGCGGAAAAGGTAAACACAGCACCCTCTACCTGACATGTTACTGCAGTTCGCTGGGTTATGGGAATCTTTGCATCATCATCCTCTTTCTGTTGTAGTGGTTGAATTGCTACTATTGACAACCGACTAGTCAGACGTTCACGTTTTCACGTTACAGTAAAGGTGATAGAGGAATACCGGAGGTGGGGTTGGGGTGGGGGGGTGTGTGGCCTTGGAAAAGAGAGAGAGAGAGAGAGAGAGAGAGAGAGAGAGAGAGAGTAGGGAGTTGGGAGGGTGCTGAGATGGAAAAGTTGACTGGGAAGGGAATGGGAAAGTAGGAATGGATGCTGCGGGAAGTGAGGGGGGGGGGGGGTTGTTTTGGAGGTTGGGGTGAGTGGGATGGGTGGGTAGTTCCACATCATCCATAGTAGCATATTGATCAGAATAAAGAGGACAAACCCAAAGAACTTTCCCCCAAAACACTCTCTGTATGTGTCTGTTTGTGTGTACGTGTGTTTGTGTTTGATACGTTGCGTTTGTGTGTTTTTGCCCCTATGAAGTTCCTGGGATTGTCATAAAGAAGATAATCACGATAATGGGCTGGGTATTATCTTTGCCTAACGCCGAAAAATGAAGTCTGCAATGCGTGTGCAACTTACGTAAAGAATGTAATCCAGTGACGTTTCGTAAATGCGACTGTAAATGTACAATGAATGCGAAGGATTTAGATTTATTTTTGTTCTCATTATTTGATTACAGGTAGGTTTGGTGGCCATCTTTGGTTCTCTTTTCTCCTCAGTCATGACGATGCACTATCGAACGTAGAAATAGCAGTACTTGTGAAAATTATTTTAAATTATTTTATTTATCTATTGCAGTATTGGTAAGGTGAGAAAAATTTTATATTTATTGCAGTATTGGTAATAGAGAGATTTTACATCTATGGCAGTATTGGTAATCTGAGAGAGATTTTATATTTACTGCAGTATTGGTAATCTGAGAGAGATTTTATATCTACTGCAATATTGGTAATCTGAAAGAGATTTTATGTCTGTGGCTGTATAGGTAATCTGAGAGAGATGTTACACCTAATGCAGTATTGGTAATTGAGATAGATTTTATATCTATTGCAGCATTGGTTATCTGCGAGAGATTTTTATATCGATTGCAGTATTGGTAATCTGATAGAGAATTGTTAAGTTAGATTTAGCCCAAGGCAGACATTTTGGTTTTATGTCTCAGAGCGGAAAATGCGCGGATGAAGTCTGGATGTTTAAAGTAATTCCAAAGCAGCCTGTCTTACTTGTGCAAGTGCCAAAGCCACCTGTCTTTACTTTTGCAAGTGTCAAAGCAACCTGTCTTTACTTTTGCAAGTGCCAAAGCCACCTGTCTTTACTTTTGCAAGTGTCAAAGCAACCTGTCTTTACTTTTGCAAGTGTCAAAGCCACCTGTCTTATTTTTGCAAGTACTAAAGCCACCTGTCTTACTTTTGTAAGTGCCAAAACCACCTGTCTTACTTTTGCAAGTTCCCAAGCCACATGTCTTACCATTGGCACAATGAAGGTACCATCTTCCAAGTTTTGGAACGGTACGTAACGTCCGTCGGGTCGGGACTTACCGTCTCGGCACAAGCATGTGTTACCGTCATTTTTGCCGATATGGAAACCTGAGATGATATTAAGGAATATTAATCAAATTTCAATGAAAATTAAAATGGTAGTTGGTAATTTTTCCTGTGGTCTTTGTCCTTAGTGAAAAATTAAAAAAAAATGAAAAACGGACTTTACAATATGCCTACTGACAAAGATATTGATAATATCTGGAAAAGACAAAGATTTTCCAGTGTAATGCCACCAGCGTTTCTATGGGAAATTAGGTTTTATGAAAGAATCTGCACTTAAAAAATGCATGGGAAAAATAATTTTGCTGTGAGAGTGAAGAGCTGTGCTTGAATCAGATTACCAGTCAATGGGATGCATACGTATTGTTGTTTGATGATATTAATCATTGTGTGTGAACAATACTCCCCATAAATATTAGCTCTCCATATTATTATGTAGATAGGGAGGTATTTTATGTAAATGATGATAGGTATATGATGGTTAGTACACATTCCGGTTGAAACAGATTATAAACTAATGAGATGCTTTTGCTCATTGTTATCCGATGATGCTAATCGTTCCGTGTAAACAGTACTCCCTTTGAATGTTAGCTCTGCATATGATCACGTAGATGACGCTTTATTTCGTGTACTTCAATTCCCGCTTCGTTTCTTTAATCTCGCTGTCCAACCTCTCTGACAATTACTCTTATTCGGTAGTCCCGAGTTCGATTCCCCGCTCTGCCAACGTGAAATCAGAGGAATTTGTTTCTGTTGATTAGAAATTCATTTCGCGACATAATGGGGTCCGGATCCCACAATAAGCTGTAGGTCCCGTCGCTAGGTAACCAGCTGGATTCTACCCTCGTAAAAATATCTAATCCTTCGGGCCAGCCCTAGGAGAGCTGTTTACCAGCTCAGTGGTCTGGTTACACTAAGATATACTTAACTTAAGCCCTAAATGGCCGAAAGCGCCCACCCAGTGCTTCTCGACAACGAGAATTTCATAAAACCAATTTATTTGATGTAGGTTAGTGTATGATGGTTTAAAAGTGCGGATTTACTCGGATGAAAGAATTTTTATGAGATAAATTCACCAGAAAAGTGAAAGTTTAGTTGGAGTGTGGAAGGCAAATATTGTTTTCATACAGACGGATGAAAAGGTTGAAGATGATCAGTGATCAGTATGACATTAGTGAACAACACTAGAAAAGTACTGCCCGTAGAGGGTGAGTGCTGTCAGTGCACCTCACGTGCGGTGGGCTGTGGGCATTGCACAAAGTTCATTGCTGCAGCGTCCCTTCGGCCACTAGTTGCAACCCCTTTCATTCATTTTTACTGTACCTCCACTCATATTCTTTCTTCCAGCTTACTCTCCACTCTTCTGTTACCTTCGGCCAAAATTGTATGTTCTATCTTACTATAAAAGTACTCTACCCATTTGAATGTGAATGGGTGTACTGTATGCACGTCCGTAGATTATCCAGGTACAGAGAAAGCTCATCATAATACGGGTTTGTACGGGATGTCACCTTAATCGATTAGTCGTGTGATGTGTAAGCTTCTTTGTGAATGTACTAGTTCAGTTTACAGTAGTAGTAGTAGTAGTAGTAGATAAGAACCCATATCAGTTATCAGTTCGAATACGAATAACAAGGAAATAATTTCAGTGGATGCGTAAATGTTTAAAATTAATTTTAAGAGGATTGGTTGAATATGAAATAGAACAGTATTTGCCGGAAGCAGTGTAATTTTAGGATGGAATTAACAAGAACGTTATTCGTAGCTTTGTAATGTTATTATTGAAATGCAAATTATTCGAAACATTGTTATCTAGATATAGAGTGAAGAGAATTTGAGAGTGTAGTTTCAGTGTGTTATTACGCGAAAGTTGTGTGAAACCTTGTAAACTCAAAATTATACCAAGAGAAAGTGCAGTCGAATGTAAACCAATAATTGTAGAAAGAGAAAGTACAGTCAAATAACCTTTCAAACCTTATTATTCTCACTTTTCCCTTTCAGCGTCGAATGACCTCTTAGGTTCCAGTGCTTGGCCTTTGACCTAAATTTTATACTGCTGTAAACCTCAGTAGCTGAATGTTTTCAATGCCTGCCATTTGAAAAAAAAACCGTGCGAGATGCACCTAGGAATCTTCAAGCATTCATGTATTATATTTAGTTTCATTTTCACTTCTGATCTGCAATGACTCTTACTGACAGGTAAAATAAGGCTGACTTTTTCATGCCGTTCGCTAACCCGCAGATAAGGCTTGTCATAGCCCAGCGTCATCCCTCAGCCCGTGAAAAGAATAGAGAAATTGAGGGAGCCAAATAAATATTTTTATCTTTATCCCGGACAAGGGGCCCCGGCCCCCAGGACGTGATTTGCCTATGAGATGACAAGGCACCCTATTATTCTCGGCAAAAAGGACCATTTTATTTTTGTTTGTTGTGTGAGGGACTCGGGTATACAGTCAGTCTCGGATGATAATTAATAATAATAATAATAATAATAATAATAATATAAAAATATTTACGAAATGCTTGCTATACGTTGTATTGGTATTACTAGTAAATTTGGAATACTTGGAGTATTAAGACATAGCAGTATTTTGAATGATGGAATTTCTTTCTCATCCTGTTGTTGTTGTTATTATTATTATTATTATTATTATTTAAAATTTTATTTTTTTAAATTATTATTCTTATTATTATTATTAATTATTATTATTATTATTATTATTATTATTATTATTATTGTACGCGGGAAACAGACCTTCTTTCAAACATATTTTATTGAATATAATGGCAGAATTTACAGAACTTATTTTATACACAATTCTCTCGATTCTTCTAGTCATTAGAAGAATTGAGAGAATTGTGTATAAAATAAATTCTGTAAATTCTGCCAGTATATTCAATAAAACATTATTATTATTATTATTATTATTATTATTATTATTATTATTATTATTATTATTATTATTATTATTATTATTTAAAGTGTTCTTAATACAGAAATTATCGCATGTAAAGAAATAAAGCGTAGTTAGCAAATAGCAAACAAACAAACTAAACAAACTGATGAATGTTGACCTTACCAACCCCGATGTTCACCAACTTCCATTTGTCAGTTCACAAAACTCCATTTCCATTTCCTATATATATTTTGGTCAATCTAGAGTATGTCTGTAAAATGTAACTTTGCATTCATGAGGGGGGAGGGGGGAAGTGAGGGAGATTTAAACCCAAAAAATTTCTGCTGTTCGCAAGACACGGCCAGTCATTAGGAGACAGAAGTTTAAAATGTTTCGTTGTCAGTAAGTCGTAGCGGCTCAAGTTATTTATGAAAATGTATGCGCATATTTCATTGGGACATACGTTTCACAGGCGTGACTGGCTTTACGTGGTTACGCGTAGTCTCCTGTGTACATTGAGAGAGAGAGAGAGAGAGAGAGAGAGAGAGAGAGAGAGAGAGCTATGGCCTTTTGTCTTTGAGTTGGTCAGCAGAGAAGACAAATTATTTCCTTGATGTGACTTCGCAAGTTTGAATAATTCAGTTTTTCTGTGGGATTTATGTATATGTTTACCGTGATGCAAATAGTGATGAATGTAGGTTTCTTTGTAAGTATTTTATCATAAATTTAAGTAAACTCAAACTTCAAAAGTTCAAGCGAAGATGTAATGCATTACTGCCCTAAGACAGTCCTCTGTGTATGTTATTAATTTACTTATATTTTTATCTATTCATTTATTGATTTGTTAATGCATTTTTTCTTTTTAAAAAAGTTATTTATTCTTTCTGTATTTCCCATTATTTTCTGGTATTTCTTTCTAATGAACACCATATTCTTTGGAAGCTTGAATTTGCAGTCAGTGGCCCCCTTTGGTGGGCTTGGTCCATATGAATGAGGCAAATCTTTTGAATAATAATAATAATAATAATAATAATAATAGTATTATTCAAGACCTGAAAATAAACATAAGAAGGATATGGGACATGCCAGTAGAAATTGTGTTCATAATCATAGGAACATTAGGCACGATCCCAAGGTCCCTGAAAAGGAATCTGGAGAAACTTGAGGCTGAAGTAGCTCCAGGACTCATGCAAAAGAGTGTGATCCTAGAAACAGCGCACATAGTAAGAAAAGTGATGGACTCCTAAGGAGGGAGGATGCAACCCGGAACACACACACACACACACACACACACACACACACACACACACACACACACACACACACACACCCCTCACTATAAATACCACCCAGTCGAATTGGAGGAATGTGATAGACGAAAAAAAATAATACTTCTATAATAATAATAATAATATGAACTGAAGATTGTATAGAGTGCGATTTTCAAGTTTTCCGCCCTTCCAGTATTGAACGGTTAAAGCAAGCACTGCTATTGTCCTGTCGAAGTGACGTGAAGCAGTCGGTACTGGCCTGTCAAGGCCCTTTGTGATGCCTCCTGCCACAAGTCAATTTGAGGCGACTAAGATAAACGTTTGGTCCTGAGAGCTCGTCAGACTTTATTTATAGAAATAATAGGCTTTGGAAAGGCTCTCTCTCTCTCTCTCTCTCTCTCTCGAATTATTCAGTCTTTTGAGGTTTCAAGAAATGAAGCAGAATCTCTCTCTCTCTCTCTCTCTCTCTCTCTCTCTCTCTCTCTCTCTCTCTCTCTCTCTCATTTGTGATTTCGTATGCCGGAATGTTTCCGCACCACACGTTGTCCTGAGAGTTTTTTTCTCTTTTTCCAGAGTTTCATAATTAGGACATTGTTAAAATGTCGTAATCGTAAAATTCAGTTCACGGTCGTGTTAGCTCGTTGTTTCATTAGCAGCGTCGTTAGATAAATGGCTCTTTTTATTCTCTTTCCGTTGGGGAAACTTTTTGTTGTTTCTCCTCCAACCCCCACCCCCTTCCCCCAGCACATTTTTACGGAGTAAAATGATAAAAAATTTAATTTAATGAAGCAATATAGGAGTGTTGTTTTCCGGTATAGCGCCAAGATCATTGATCTGCAATTATGTAAAATGCCACAGGAAAATTTACAATTGTTATTGAAAAAAAAAAAATTATGAGTTGTTCTAAAAATCAAATTGTTTTCAATACCTAAATTTATTTTTGTAAGTTATTTCTTTCTAATTTCTATATTTTCATCTGTTTTGGGAAAGAAATGGATGATTTTCTCTCATTCGTTATTTTTCAATTTCTTTGCAAGTGCAAATTTGGGTTCAAAGTGATCACCTCATTCCACGGAGTTTGTTCATTATCATTAGTCTGTCATAAGAGGAAAAAGGTTGATCGTAGGGTAAATAACAGTGTAGGGATTCAGATATATTGTACACACACACACACAGAGAGAGAGAGAGAGAGAGAGAGAGAGAGAGAGAGAGAGAGAGAGAGAGGGAGGGGGTAAATGTTGCAATAAAATCAGGCTGCAGCGTGTAAAATCTGAAATTTGTACTGCAGACAAAGCAGTACAGACAATACCACTGTTCTAATTGAGAGAGAGAGAGAGAAGAGAGAGAGAGAGAGAGAGAGAGAGAGAGAGAGAGGGCGTTCAGTGCTTGGCTCCTTTGTTTTGTTCGCCCAGACATCCATTAAGGCATTTAAAGGAGTTGTAAAGCTGTGCTTTATAACTGTGGTTCCAAAGACTTGAAGTGTTACATGGTTTAAAAAGAGCCTGGCTTAAGAGAACGCCTGGTAAAAGAGGGATTAATTTCTCTCTCTCTTCTCTCTCTCTCTCTCTCTCTCTCTCTCTCTCTCTCTTACTTCCTTACAATCATCGACAATGCTTTTATTATGTAGTGCCCTCTCCCTGCTTCTCACAGGGATCTTATTGTAACATTTTCCTCTCTCTCTCTCTCTCTCTCTCTCTCTCTCTCTCTCTCTCTCACTTTACTATTGAGAAAGTTAGGAGCCAACCACTCAGCACGTAGCGTCTAAGCATCATTTAACTTTGAGAATCTTGATTTAGTGTCATTCTTATTATATACGTAGAGCAAGAAGTCTTTCCATATTTTAGCAAACCGATTGATTAGGACACTTAAATTTAGTGTTCAGTTTTGCCCTCGTAATTCGCAATATTTTTTTGCGCTTCTAAGTAAACTTTTGCCACCTTGTGGCAAATTCCCGAGATGTATACTAGTGTTGCCATGCCCCTAGGTTAGGTTAGGTTAGATTAGGTTAGGTTACTTCCAGGTTGAGTGTCTCGTGTAAATTGGATGTGGGAAACATAATGAGTATTTTCATTAAGATTCTATTTTTAATTTTTAAAGATATATCGTTTGGCTACGTGGAAAGAATGATTAGTAAACTGTTTGAGTAATTTGGAATCGTTGGACGGAAGAGTAGAAGTGAGAACATTTTGACTGGACAGAATGGCAGAGGATTTGAAACAGGAGATTTGATTGCAGATAGTGGTGAGTGGTACAGCGTGTGTGGTGGGAGATTTCTTTGTCCTTGTATGGAGTGCGTGATGTTAAGGAAGTTTTGTGTCAAGGGGCTCATCCATCTTTCAGCATATTAAAGAGGAAAGTAGGAAAGAGTTGTTATTCTTTTCCCATTGTTATCCTACACCAATAACATTGCATTTGATGTTTTGCCTAGTGTTCCCCTAGATGCTTTGCAGATTTAATAGTGCCTTCTGTGCACTGTACGCAGTGTGCTGTAAGGGTTCTTTGCGGCTACCCTTCTGCCCTTAGCTGCAATCCCTGTCATTCCTTTTAACTGTACCTTCGTTCATATTCCCTTCCCAGCATCTTACTTTCCACCCTCACCTATCAATTGTTTCGTGGTGCAACTGCGAGATTTTCCTTCTGTTACATCTTTACAATCTTTTACTCTCAATTTTTTTCGTCAGCATTGAGTGACTTCATAAGTCTCAGGGCGTAGCCCTTGGCATAAGTTTTATATTCCAGTTCCGAATTCTATTCCCGTAAGGTTATGCGATGATAGACAGATTGGAAAGACCAGCCCAGAACTCCCTTTACCTCTGTGACTGCCAGCACTCTCTCTCTCTCTCTCTCTCTCTCTCTCTCTGTCGTGTTTGATGTTGAGTGCTCACGCTACAGTCGCCGTCTGATAACATTTGGACAAATAAGCTAATTACCTAAAGGCAATTAGCTCAAACAACTTGGCAGTCATTACCGGTAATGGCTACGAATTTTGGCCATTAGATGAACTAGATGCATTTTGACGCGGAGTTGAAAAGTGTTCGTTACACAATGGCTGGTATATATTGCCGGCCATTTGCGTAAAGTGACCGAGGATGATTGATATAGTGATTAAAATAGCCCTTCTCTTTCGTGTGTGGAGATGACATCGTCAACACTTCAGAATTATCTCGTAAGTACGTACATTACATTCATTATGAACGTGTGTGCGGACTTTCACACAACCATGCTTGAAGAATAACGTCTATGAATGCATACGTGTGGAAGTACACACACACACACACACACAAAATATAGTTGGGTTTGTTTGGAAAATGAACCAGTTCAAAGAGAATATCCACTGAGGTCGCATTGAAATGAGCCCATGTTTGCATCTGGAAAATGGAGAATCACAAATATGTTCAAATTTCAGCGTAAAATGTAGAAGCACATTGGTGAATGATACACACACACATGCGCGCATATATATATATATATATATATATATATATATATATATATATATATATATATATATATATAAGCGAATACCACGGGAAAATGATAGTCAGAAATCCAAGCGCTTTCGTCTTTATTCAGACGATGTCTGAATAAAGACGAAAGCGCTTGGATTTCTGACTATCATTTTCCCGTGGTATTCGCTTATTTATGAAGTCACGTGCATCTACTGTGATTTTTAAGCATAATATATATATATATATATATATATATATTATATATGTGTGTGTGTGTGTGTGTGTGTGTACCATTCACCTATATGCTTCTACACTAGTAGACCCTTTTTAATGCTGAGATTTGCTGGAATCTGCATTGTCCCCGCTTGCCGTAGTCTTAAAAATCCCACCACAATCTTTCAATCTCTCTCTTTCATTCTAGATCATACACACACTCAATATGCATACATACGCACATATATATACATGTGTGGATGTATGGATGTATACATATCAAGTCTGTGTATGTAGAACGAAATCGAAAAATACTGAGAGTAAGGTGGGATTTTTAGACTGCGGCAAACGGGGAAATAATGCTGACTCGAGCAATATTTGGAATTGTATCCCTCTTGGAGCTCTGACCAGAGCCCTCTCTCTCTCTTCCCATTGTTTTGTGATCCTTCAGAGATCCTTTTTTTTTTAAACTTACACGGGAAAAAATGGTAAAGACTTACACACGTCTTTTATTAAAAGCTTTGAAGTCTACTAAAGGGTTGTCTACATCAACGCTTCAACTTGATGGGCTTCTGGGCCCTCGTTGAGGCTCACCGTCGAACGCAGCAGACTCCTAAGGTCTGTTGCAAGTTTCTGGCCATGGCTGTTGCATTAGTGTATCCAGTAGAATTCATTATAGAGAAAGGCAATGGTCCACTGATTAGTTTTGGTACTTCAAATGGACTTGGCAACTTCAGAAGGCAACTGTTGACCAGGCATTTGGCTTCCTGCAATGTTTGGTGAATAGAATGAAAGAACGGGAAATAGGAAGAGAGAGAGAGAGAGAGAGAGAGAGAGAGAGAGAGAGAGAGAGAGAGTTTTTCATTTCGTTGTTTCCGTTGGCTGCAATCCCATATCCGTTCGACAACTTTGGAAGCATTGAGGTATTGAAAGGAAAACTTGGCAACAACCGACGACGGGAGGGAGACTTCGGTATCGCGTCCTCAGAAGGTTTGTGGCCCTTTCCCTGTTTCCGGCACCCGTCGGAGGAGGAGGAGGAGGAGGAGGAGGAGGAGGAGGAAACTGATTGGAGGACGATAGTCTGAGGTTGAAAGGACTGTTTTGATTGGTTCCGCTTCTGACTGCGTTGTATTCATTTCGGGACAGCGCGTATGATTTACTCTTATTTAATTTTGTTTTTCCATCGTGGTAGAGAATTTAATTAGGATGTTTACGAATCGATTGACTGGCAGTTTTTATTATATTATTTTTTTGCTCTGCCTTGCCTAGCCAGAACGTAAAAATGTATTGGGAAGAGCTTGTTTATTCAGTTACAATCTCATGCGTATAGAGTTATTAGCGTTGGAATGAATATGCTCGTAATTATTCACTTTGAATTCAGTATTCAATAACAGCTTGAATTTGAAAGATTTTTCCAGCGCAAAGGGGGTTAAAAAAAGATACAGGTCTTAGGTATAATGAAAAATGTTATTCAATCATAACTGAGTTTACATTTCGATAGATTCGCCAGTATCCTCCAGACTTTCTTTGTTTATTTTTTTCTTTTTTGTTACCATCGTACTCGACGGCGTCAGGGACCTTAGTTGTTAAAACGCCTGATAACCTTCAATAAATGACAAAATCAAGCTGTCAATGTCCGCAATCTATATCACGGAGGTTGTTCTGCAAATTTTGTTGCAGGTTCATCGCATGAAGCCAGGTCAGAGACCTAGGAAGGTGGAACATTTTTTCCAGATTCACGATCTTGTTGCAAAGTTACCCTGGCAATGAAGGGAATTTTAGCTACTTATCTCTTCGTTTGACAGACAGAAGATTGCTGCTGGAAATCCCTGTTTTTAGAAGCTTGAATTTCAAGTCAGTGGTCCCTGTGGGCTTGGTCCATATGAATAGGTTCCATCTGAATAATAATAATAATAATAATAATAATAATAATAATAATAATAATAATAATAATAGAAGAGAAAGAGAGGAAAAATTGGATAAGTATCAAGACCTGAAAATAGAAATAAGAAGGATACGGTATATGCCAGTGGAAATTGTACCCAAGGTCCCTGAAAAGGAATCTGGAAAAAACTAGAGGCTGAAGTAGCTCCAGGACTCTTGCAGAAGAGTGTGCTCCTAGAAACAGCGCACATACAGTAAGAAAAGTGATGGACTCCTAAGGAGGTAGGATGGAACCCACACTATAAATACCACCCAGTCGTATTGGAGGACTGTGATAGAAAAACAAAATAAATAAAATAAAATATAATAATAATAATAATAATAATAATAATAATAATAATAATAATAATAATAATAATAATAATAAAAGCCTGTATGAACAGTCTTGTAAGACAGGTGGTCAGTGGGTATCATTTTCTCAGTTGTAGCATATGGGCCAATCAGTCTCGCAATGATTGGCTGGCCTTTTATATATTGGTTTATCCACATTTCATACCCGGTTACCTTGAACACTTTAGACCCCCCCCCCCCCCCCCCCCCCACCCCCCCGCCTTCCTTTAGAAGAAGGTTAGGTTGAGCTGTTCCTTACACCAAAGACCTTCAGTATCTCTGATCTGATAGCCCAGGGGCACTTCGTTGAGTTTTGCCACTGGGGATTGAATTATCTCTGAACAGATAAAAGGAAGCAGAAGACTTTGGATGCTGGAACAACTGAAAAGTCCAAATTCCCCTTTTGTTTCTCATTGTTTCACTGAAGAAAAAAATGAGGATGGTTAGGTTTTGTAAATTCTAAAGAACTGCATTTTGTTGCCATCTTCAGTGTAGAGCCCCATAACCACGGCAGATGCCATCTTTACTGAATTGCAGATTTTATGTCTATTTTTTAAATGTAGACCTGAGATAATGTTATTTACAGATCAGGATTCAGAAAAAAGGTTAGACCATAGGTAGCGTTAACCATCCCATATGGCATGGATCACTTTAGAAAGATGTCTGTCCTGGTAAATACAGGGGCTACATTCAACTGATTAATTATAAAGGCTCTGCATGCTTGGGGACTTCAGGCAACTTCGTTGATGATATATTGACTCGTGCCAACAATTGGCAGAAGTTTTTAGTACCCGTTTTACGAAAACCATGCTTTGCTAGTCTTATCAGCACGGGCGAGGAATCAGTATAGTAGATTCGCATCAACCGTGCATTTGATGTGTAGGTCAGTCCCTTACGACGCTCCTGATTGGCTGTTGATAAGCCAATAACAGGACTTGAAACTCTCAGTCTCTCTCGAGCGTTCACATGGGTAGGATCTTTGTTCCAACTCTCCTGAGGTATATGTCTTTGAGGAGAGGTGGAACATGCCTCCTGCCTATTTGAACTCTCTCGAGAGACAGAGAGGTTCTCGCCTTGTGATTGGCCTATCAACAGCCAATCAGGAGCGTCGAAAGGGATTGGCCTAGACATCAAATGCACGGTTGATGTGAATCTACTCTAGTCTATAAACGGCTCGTTGGATGTATATATATATAGTACTATTTGATATTACCCAAATTCATGAAGAATAATGTTATGGACAGGGTCGGTTTAAATGATAAAGTTGGTCTCGAACATTTCAAGTTTAATTTTAAAAGTTGCTGCTTTGAACTGATGAGAAACGGGAATGGCCTAAACGAAATGGACGTTCGCCGTAACCTTGTGGATGCTACTGAGGATCCCGTTTTCTACGATCATCCGTTTTCTTCGATCATGTTAAAGGAGAGCTTTCGGGAATCAGGATGTCTTTCCCTGTGGTCATGAGGTTCGGTGATTCTTGTATGCGTTCAGGAACGATAGGTTTTTACTTATAGCCTTTTTTTTTTTTTTTTTTTTTTTTTTAATATTTACGTTGATGCACAAGTTGTTACTATTTTAGAATCGACCATTATTTCTCACATTCGTAGTTGTTTTTACGTTGTTTTGTACGTTGTTATATGGAACGATATATTTTTTTTATTTTTTATTTATTTTTTTCCTTTCCCTTTATTTAAGTTGTTACACATTTTGGAAAATTTTATTCGAAATTGATGGGGGTATTTCTCACATTGTTTTTTTTACATTGCTTTTTCAATTGTGCGGAAAGACCGATAGTTTTTTTTATATTGTTAACTTATTTTTTCCTTTCCCGATATGTACGTTGTTACACAGCTAAAGAAATATTTATTTTAGATTGGTCATGTATTTCTCAGATTCGTAGGTTTTTTTATTTTTATGTTTATTTATTTTTTACAGTGCTTTATACGTTGTCAAAGGAGCGATATTTTTTTATGTATATTCAACTTTTTTCCTTCACTTTTTGGACGGTGTCACACTTTTTTATTGATATATTTATCATTATTATTATTATTATTATTATTATTATTATATTATTATTATTATTATTATTATTATATTATTGGAAATTTGATCTTAAAACAGATCATGTATTTCTCACAACCGTAGATTTTTTATATCAGCTTGTACGTTGTGTTGAAAGGAGCGATAGTTTATTTTTTTATATTTAACTATATTTTCGCCTTTCCCTCCACACGTTGGTTTTTCGTCAGCGCTTCCTCTTTCATCTCTTGCCTGTTTACGTTCCGCCTATTATGCGGTTCCGAGAAGAGAAGCCCCCTCCCCCCACCCCCCACGCATTGTTTCAAGCCTGTCCAGAGTTTCTTCTCCTTCTCTCAGTGAAAAATAAGAAGAAAGTGTAAAATATTAATAAAAAAGAATAGGTAAAAAAGAGCATGAGCGTGACGACCTCATCCGAAGGTCTGATGAAGTGTGTCTATTACTACAGTCTGTGAAGTTCTTTTGTCTTGCTTGGAGGTTGAACGTGTATATATATATATATATATATATATATATATATATATATATATATATATATATACATATATATATACATATACATATATATATATATAATATATATATATATATATATATATATATCGATCGAGAGTTCAATTCTCGGTCATTCCATTGAGGGGTCAGAGATGTGTATTTCTGGTGATAGAAGTTCACTCTCGACGTGGTTCGGAAGTCACGTAAAGCCGTTGGTCCCTTTGCTGAATAACCATTGGCTCCATGCAACCTAAAAACACCATACAAACAAAATTGAAGCAATGAAATGCCAAGGCTTTCGTCTTATTACCAAGACATACCTGTAACTTTGTTCGTATAATCGTCACGTTTTTACTTTTTCGTAATTTAAAGTAGAACATACGTTTATGTGTATGTATGTATATTATATATATGTGTGTGTATGTATATATACACACGTGGGGTTGTTAGTATGTATATATGTAATTAGAAGTTGAAATAGAACATTACCGAATGCATTAGCAGCTATAGTAGATTCACACTAACTGTGCATGCAGATGTCTAGGCCCGTCCCTTACGACGCTCCTGATTGGTTGTTAATAAGCCAATCACAGGGCTGGAAACTCTCAGTCTCTCTCGAGAGTTCACATTGGTGGGATCTATGTCCCACCTCTCCTGAGGGATACGTCTTTCAAAAGTATCCCTCAGGAGAGGTGGAACATACATCCTGCCTATATGAACTCTCGAGAGAGACAAAATTTCCAGCCCTGTGATTGGCTTATCAACAGCCAATCAGGAGCGTCGTAAGGGACTGGCCTAGACATCAAATGCACGGTTGATGTGAATATACTATAGTAAGAATGCAACTGAGATGATAGGGTATGAAGGCAATACTGTGAAATAGTTACAAATGTACCAATAATATGAGGAGGTAAAAATAGTACAGCACTAATGAAACCTGGACTATAGTGTCTGAGGTGGTTTGCTTACGTGGAAAGAATGAAAAAGCACGAAAGCATGGATGAAGTGCGGGAGGAGAAGGTCCCCATTGCATAGAAAGCACGAGATCTGGATCAGCCAGTGGAGTATTTGAAAGAGATTAATTCAATTCGTTTCATTGGGTAGAGCAGGGGTTCCCAAACTGTGGGTCATGTCTTGGGGGTGGGTCATGGAGGATCCAAGATTATGAGGACATTTTTTTATGATATTTAGGGAGTTTTGTTAGTTTGTCTATGTTTAGTTTTTGCCATACGACTATTTTCGTAATGATTGATATTTTGTTTGTAGATGTCGAAGAACATCTCAGCTGTAATTAATCTTTAATTTAATGTTTAAAATGTATCTTGCCCATTGGAAATTGATTTAATGTTTAAAATATATCTGCGCCATTGGAAATTAGGACATTTTCGGAAGGCTTATAAAGCGGGTGGGGGTGGGGGTGTCATGGTAGGTTTGGTACTACAGGAAGGGGTCACGTACTGGGAAAATTTGGGAACCACTGGTCTAGAGAATGAGTAGGACCGTGACTGATACTGTGGTCAATTCTGGAGCCACCCGCCGCCGTTACGTGATGCCGACCTTCTCATCATCCATCTCGTTGGTATGGGATCCGCCACTTCCAGAATCTTCCAAAGGGCATTTCAAAGTGCGAGCTAAGTGTTCCTTCGTAGCCTCTTCTGAGTCCCTCGGGGGTCATGCGCTTCTTCTGAACGGCACCTTGGAGAGATCTTCGTTTTAAAAGGGCACTCTTCTTTTTTTTCCCCCTTTTCACTGGAACGACAGTCTCTCTCTCTCTCTCTCTCTCGCGCGCGCGCTTAATTTCCAATGAGGTAGCAGGAAGGGAACTGGCATTTCTCATCTATGAAATCAGCAACAGTCCTAACCAAAAAGATACAAAAGCATTCATAGATATATTAGAAGGATATAATCCTTCAAACTGGAACAAATCTAATGAAAACATCTTGAAAATAATTGAAGAAGTTCCAAATAAAATCCAAGTGGTCAAGAGACTCATAAAGAAAATATACATAAACCAACATATTCCGCGACAAAGAAAAATGAATAAGGTGAATCTTGTGAATACCTAATTGACGCATTAGGAAAAAGAATGCCAAAAGCATGCAAACTGTGTAAGGTTTGGTATAGCATAGTCAATCCACAAAACCTAATCAGAAAATGTGCTGCATGCAACATTCCGACCCATCCACAGTGTGCTGAGGTAATACAGGATATGAGAAAAGATACAAAAATTTTTTGTTCAACATGTCTATCATGGATAGACAATGTTATTAAATCAAGATTGAATGTACAAATAGTTGAGGATGAAGAAGAAGAGGAAGAGGAAGAAGAAGAAGAAGAAGAAGAGGAAAACGGAAGAGAAGTAAACAAAAATGAAATGACAGAAAAAAATAAGGAAAACAAAGAACAAGATAAAAGTATGGATGCAGAGATACTCATTGATACTACATATGAGGCAATAAAGCAGCATACCTACGAAGAAAATAAATTACGATATGGCAACAGAAAAAGCAAATCCCGAAGAGGCTCTACCCAGATCTACACAATGACGGGAAAGAGGAAAAAATAGACAAGAAAGACAAAATCTGCAACCTTTTGAAAAGAGGGAATTGCAGATTTGGAGAAAGATTTTACTACAAACATCCTAAAGGTATGTCACAACTAGAAATATATGGTAAATGTTGCATACCTAGATGGATATGGGGATGATTGCAGAGATCTGCATCCAAAAATATGCAAAACCTAAAAGAAGGAAAGGATGTAAGTTCGACAAAAAATGCAAATATATGCACCCTGTAGCCATGAATCATAATCAAATAAATAACCAACCAAGTAATAAAATCCAAATAAGAAAGAAACAAATAAAGAGAGAAATCAAGAATATCAGGTAAAAGAGAAAAGCAAACCACCAATGAGATATGCAGAGATGTCAGCAAAAAATTTCAATGCATCAGCTCCAAAATTCTACTCAAGGGATAATAACTGTATTTATTATGCAAGAGGATATTGCAGAAACGGAGAAAATTGCAGATTCAGACACAAAATGAATAATTATGATGAAGGAAGATCAAATATTATGGAAAAGTTGGATTTTTTAATGTCAGAATTTCTGGAAATGAAAAAAAGAACAACATACCAGAACAGGAAAAGAGACATGGGAAAATCCTTATTACTACCAATATTAAATGAAGGAGAAAACACGCAAACCATCATAGTGATGAATGCGCAGGGTTTAGTTACGAGTCAACTCAAAAAGAAAAATAGATTACTTAGAAGAACAACCAAATTGAAAAGAAAATAGATATAATGAATATAAGTGAAACCTGTATTCCCAAGAGACTGGGAATGATGATCAAATAAAAGGGTTCCAAACTTATAGATAGATAGAAAAAATAGGAATCAAGGGGGAACCGCAATATATGGGAAAGACAAAAAACAAGGAAAAATAATATGAGAAATATAGTAACTCAGAATGTGAACTAATAGCGGTAGATAATTTGAATCTGAAAAATTAATGAACATAGTAATATATAGACCTCCTAATACTAAAGAGTTTGACTTAATAATTGAAAAATTGGATGATATATGTAGAAATCACAAGGACTGGACTATTCTCCTATCTGGTGACTTCAAACTTTCCTTTCGTAGAATGGAAAGAACGAATAGGAGATTGTGGATGTACTTATACATATAAAAAGGGAGTAATAGTAGTGCAGAAGATAAGAGGCAATTCGAAAAGCTTATTAGATATGCTACTAGAATACAACATTCAACAAATAAATCACCTGCCAACAAGAAAGGAAAAATACTTTAGACCTAGTATTTGTGAACGAGGTAAATTATGTTAAAGAAATAATAGTTTATAATGCGAGTATTTCAGACCATAATGTCATAGAATTAACAGTTCATTCCCAAAGCAAGTGAAACAGAGATAAGCAAGAAATGAAAAAGTGGGAAGGATATGGAAAATACAACTTCTACAGTAAAAAATATAAAAATGGTCAGAAATAAATGAAGAATTAAACAAAGAATGGGATAACATTTTCGTAAGCGATGACATAAGGGTAAATACGGAGATATTATATAAAATATTAGAGAAATAGTGGATAAATATATACCGAAGAAGAAAAGTAAACATCATTCATGCATACAAGAGACAGAAGGATCTTGTTCCAGAAAATCAGAAAGTGGAAAAAAAGGTCTTGCAAAAGAAAAAAATGCATGGAAAGTTATAGAAGAACTAAAAAGTAAGATAGAAAATGCAGAACAAAAGATTATACAATCAAAAGAAAATGAAAAACGGGAATTGGAAGAAAAAACCCTATTAAATATCAAGCAAAAACCCCAAACTATTATCTCATATGCGAAGAAGATGAATAAAAGAAGAATAGAAATAGGCCCTCTGAGAATTGAAGGAGATTAACGAATGAAAAAAAGGAAATTTGCAACATACTGGCAGAACGATATAAGAGAGAATTCACCCTAGAATAGATAATGAAATAATGATATAGAAGTAAGGGACGAAAATAGTGAATATTTAGCTGACATAGAAATTAATGAAGCTGATATTGTGCAGGCAATTAATGAAATTAAAAATGGAGCTGCTGCAGGGACTGATGGAATCCCTGCTATTTTGTTAAAGAAAGTAGTTCATTCTATCGCAAAGCCACTTGCAATATTATTAAGACAAAGTGTAGATACAGGCAAGATTTATGATTGAGCACAAATTAGCATATATCACCCTACTTTCAAAAATGGATCAAGACTTGAGGCAAGTAATTATAGGCCTGTGAGTCTAACATCACATATTATGAAAGTGTATGAAAGGGTAATGAAGAAAAATATTATGAACATTTAATAAAAAATAATTTGTTTAATATAGGACAACACGGTTTCGTACCCGGAAAAAGTACACAAACCCAACTGTTAGTCCACCGTGAGAACATATTCAAAAATATGAAAAGCGGAAATGAAAACAGATGTGGTTTACTAGACTTTTGCAAAAAGCTTTTGACAAAGTAGACCATAATATATTAGCAAAAAAAATTAGAAAACACAATATCGTAGATAAAATAGGAAGATGGTTAAAAGAATTTTTACACAACAGAAAACAGATAGTTATTGCAAACGATGAGAAATCGGATGAAACCAAGGTAATATCCGGTGTGCCACAAGGTACGGTGTTAGCTGCAATACTGTTTGTTATTATGATTGAAGACATAGACAGTAATGTTAAGGATTCGGTAGTGAGTAGTTTCGCTGATGACACAAGAATAAGTAGAGAAATTACTTGTGATGAAGATAGGAACGCTCTACAAAGAGACCTTAACAAAGTATATGATTGGGCAGAGGAAAATAGGATGGTATTTAACTCTGATAAATTTGAATCAATAAATTATGGAGACAGAGAAGGAAAGCTATATGCATATAGGGACCTAATAATGAGACAATCACAAATAAGGAAGCAGTTAAAGACCTTGGTGTGTATGATGAATAGGAACATGTTATGCAATGATCAAATAGCAATTCTTTTGGCAAAATGTAAAGCAAAAATGGGAATGTTGTTACGGCACTTCAAAACAAGAAAAGCTGAACACATGATTATGCTTTATAAAACATATGTTCGTAGTCCACTTGAATATTGCAATATGATATGGTACCCACACTATCAAAAGGATATTGCACAAATAGAGAGTGTACAAAGGTCCTTTACAGCTAGAATAGAAGAAGTTAAGGACCTTGACTACTGGGAAAGACTATCAATCATAAAATATAAGTCTGAAAGGAGAAGAGAAAACGCTACATGATAATTCAGGGCAGTGGAAACAGATAGAAGGAATAACAGAAAATATCATGGAACTAAAAATATCAGAAAGAGCAAGCAGAGGTAGATTAATAGTGCCCAAAACAATACCAGGAAAAATAAGGAAAGCACACAGGACATTAATCCACTACGCACCAGCATCGATAATGCAGCGTCTATTCAATGCGTTGCCAGCTCATCTGAGGAATATATCAGGAGTGAGCGTAGATGTGTTTAAGAATAAGCTCGACAAATATCTAAACTGCATCCCAGACCATTCCAAGATGGAAGGATTCAAAAAATACCGAAGATGTACTAGCAACTCTCTGGTAGACATTAGAGGTGCCTCACACTGAGGGACCTGGGGCAACCCGAACGAACTGTAAGGTCTGTAAGGTCTGTAAGGTCTCTCTCTCTCATAACTGATGAGACAGTTATAGCCGAGTGCCGGGTGAATTGAAGTGTTCACAGAGAGAGAGAGAGAGAGAGAGAGTATTTGCATCGGCTTCGGAGAGCAGCTGCTTTCAGTCACAGCCCTTAGGGACAACGAGGAACGAGGCAGGATGCTTCCACTTGATATTCAACCACCGCTTCGCCTCTCATTTTTGTAGATTTCAAAGTATCCGGCCTTTTGATTTTTTTTCTCTTCTTCTTCTCCTCGATATCTTGTCAGTCTTTTTCTCAAATTTTTATGTACTATTAACTGTTAGATGACGTCATAGATTGTGATGTTTTTATTAGTACTTGATTGTTTTTTTTTTTCTGAGTGAGCAGCTGCGATTGGTGATTGAAAATTCGTAGTTTTAATCGTTCATGTAAACGGCTTTTTTTTTCATCAGGAGAATGTAGCCAGTGTATAAAAGGGCTTCTCTCTCTCTCTCTCTCTCTCTCTCTCTCTCTCTCTCTCTCTCTCTCTCAGTTGCTATATACTCTAACACAGTTAGTCTTTTAGCTCTCTCTCTCTCTCTCTCTCTCTCTCTCTCTCTCTCTCTCTCTCTCTCTCTCTCTCCTGCTATATACTTTAACATAAATTAGGTTTGAAGAACGCCAGTCATAAGTTAGTTTTACTTTGATAAAAAAAAGTTACCTCTCTCTCTCTCTCTCTCTCTCTCTCTCTCTCTCTCTCTCTCTCTCTCTCTCTCTCTCTCTCTCTCTCTCTCCTGCTATATACTTTAACATAAATTAGGTTTGAAGAACGCCAGTCACAAGTTAGTTTTACCTTGATAAAAAAAAAAAGTTACCCCTCTCTCTCTCTCTCTCTCTCTCTCTCTCGTGCTATATACTTTAACATAAATTAGGTTTGAAGAACGCCAGTCATAAGTTAGTTTTACTTTGATAAAAAAGTTACCTCTTCTCTCTCTCTCTCTCTCTCTCTCTCTCTCTCTCTCTCTCTGAACGAAGTGGTTTTCTCGTAGGATTACCTCAAAGGAACCAGTTGGCATATAGTAAATATTTTGAGACTTGAGTATACGTATCTTGGGCTTTTGTCACGGATCGAAAACTTTGATGTCGGCTCGAGAAGCGGAAGTAGGGCGTAACTTCTAGGGGGGCGGGGAAGGAGGGGGCGGGCGCCTGAGAGAGAGAGAGAGAGAGAGAGAGAGAGAGAGAGAGAGAGAGAGGGCGTAGGTACTTTGAAGCCAACCCTCCCCTACTTAGTCTTCTGAAATATTCATTCTCGAGTTAAACATTTCTCTCCTTTCCCGGTTTCCTTTCTCTCTTCCTCTCTATTCCTTTCGTGGCTTACTTCCATCTTCCCTTATTCTTCCATCCCGTGTACTCTCTCTCTTTTTTATTATTTTTTCGTGAGTCAACACGCCAGAGAAACGTTTCTTCTGTATGTGAACTGCTGGTTAAAAAAAATTTTTTCATAAGCATTTTGTAATATACTCAATTCAAGTCGAGATCTTACACATACTTGTATTCAACGTAAGATTGTTGTGGGGAATTTTGTTCGTAAACAACTACTAAGTTAAAGTATTGTTAAATGCACGAGAGCATTGGATTTATGAAATTTTAAAACAGTATACATATATAAATAATAGTGCTTCTGTCAACGATATAGGATATGCCATCACCAGGCCGTGGTTAAAGTTTCTTTTGCTGCGGTTCATACAGCATTATACCGAGACCACCGAAAAATAGTTCTATTTCCGGTGACTTGATTGTAAGCTGTAGCGGCTGCTCAGAAAACTCGATTGCGCCGAAGACACTTCGGCACATTTTTTACTTGGTTGCTCTTAGTGTTGATCAGTAGTCGAGCAGTATTATGTTTCTGCTGATTTTTCGTTTTTAGTAAACTTTGGTTCTCTTTTAGTAGGAATTTAAAGCGCCTCAATGGCGTGGTCGGTATGGTGTTGGCCTGCCACCGCGGTGGCCGCGAGTTCGATTCTCGACCATTCCATTGAGGAGTTAGAGAAGTGTGTTACTGGTGATAGAAGTTCACTCTCG
>NC_061107.1:83411559-83429059 GCF_015104395.2 Macrobrachium nipponense | reverse complement strand
GTGCTGTCAGAATGTAGGGTGAGTGTTTATTTGCAATAGTTTTGAAGAATATTATTAATATTATTATTACTATTATTAGTATACTCAGAAGATGGACCCTATTCATATGGAACAAGCCCTTAGGGGCCCATGTATTATTCAAGCTTCCAAAGAATACGGTGTTTATTTGAAAGAAGTAACAGCAGATAATGGGAAATTTATGATAATTTATGCTCAAAGAATTAACAGACTACCCTTCATCATTAGTTATTCTTCTTTCTCGTGGAGTGATGGATGTTTAAATCCCAAGTGTTTGGCCATCACCAGTAGCGGAAGGTAGGCTTGAATGTTGAATGTTGTTTGGCCATCACCAGTAGCGGAAGGTAGGCTTGAATGTTGAATGTTGTTTGGCCATCACCAGCAGCGGGAGATAGGCTTGAATGTTGTTTGGCCATCACCAGTTGTGGGAGAACGGTTTTGAATGTTGAGTGTTGTTTGGCCATCATCATTAGTGAAAGATAACCTCGGAATGTTGAATGCCGTTTAGCCATCACCTGTAGTAGGAGTAGAGGGAGATAGGTTCTCAATGTTGAGTGTTCTTTGGCCATCACCAGTAGTGGGAGATAGGCATTGAATATTGAATGTTGCCGTCGGTCTGACTCCTCGCCCTTATGCAGATTCGTCCATTAGTGGCTTAACGTATAATGTTGATTAGGGATGGGCCAGCTAATTCCCTTCTGGCTAGCAAAATCCGTTGTATCTCAGCTTGTACGCCTAGAGGCTTGCAGCTGATATTTTTGGAGAATTCGACGACCTTAGTTATTCGGGGTTTTGACATTCATCTTGTGCTTGTTTAATACAGGGAATTTTTTGAGTAATGGATGCACTTTTCGAGATATATACAAACATACATACATACATACACACACACGAAGTAGTTGCTTGAGAATGATTAAAAGTAATAGGTGAAATATCTCGACATACATATGTACGTGTGTGTGTGTGTGTCTGTATATATATATATATATATATATATATTATATATATATATATATATATATATATATATATATATATATATATATCGTGTCAGTGTGTGTGTGTGTGTGTGTGTGTGTGTGATGGATGTTCAGCACCACGTAAAGAAAACTCCTCAGTTTACTTGGAATATCATTGTAGGTGCAATTGCTTCTTCCAAAGTAGAGTAAAACTTGCACGATACCACCCAGGCAAAACAACAGTTCCATTGAACCGTCCTCGTGTAAATAACAGTTTATTCTCGAAATTCCTTTGAGCACAAGTGCAACTATGATATCTCTGAATAGCAAACATGGCAGATGCATTATTGATTCCTCTTCTTGCGAAACTTCCTACGGTGCTCCATTATTACTGCTTCATATTTGATGAGGCCAGAATAAGTTATTGGGTTCCCTCCAAATTTGATGAGTTCAGTATATCATGAATGGAATGAAAGGGTAATGAACTGCGTGTTATCCCGCCGTTGCATAATGTCGGCATGAATGGCCTCGTACTACATTCAGAAATAGAGATTCATGCAACGTTACTAGGAAGTTTAGGCGGTTCATTCTTGCTAGAAATATTAATTTGAGTCATTTGGGGTGGGGGGATGGCCGGGTACGTTCTTATGCATTCTCACATTTGGAACACAAAGAGATGAATTTTTATTTTAATATTGGCCGTAAGACAACGAAAGCCTATTACTTTGAGGTATTCTCAATTAATATATATATATATATATATATATATATATATATATATATATTTATATATATATATACTATATGTATATATGTCGAGATGATATATAAAAGAACGAGCACAAAAGGGATAACAGCAGTTGGGGAAACAAAAAACTTTGAAGTTAGTGTTGGATTACACCAGAGATCAGCATTAAGCCCATTTTTGTTTGTGCTGGTCATGGATGCGTTGAGTGAAGAGATCAGGAATAAAGAGCTGTGGGAGTTTTTGTACACCAATGACCTGGTGATTACTACTGAAAATGAGGAGGACCTACAGAGAAGGGTTGGAGAGTGGCAGGAGTCTTTGGAGAGGAGTGGCTTAAAGGTGAATGTGAATAAAACAGGTTCTGCCGAGCAGTAGGGAAGATAGAGACAGAATAGTAATACAAGAAAGAAGAGGCTCGATTATAAAACAGGGAGAAAAGTTTAAATACTTAGGATCTACTTTAAGCCAAGAGGGAGGATGTGATGTATAAGTTGACAGAAGGATAAAAGCTGCATGGGGGAAGTGGAGAGAGGTAGCTGGAGTGGTATGTGATAAGAAAATGCCAATCAGGCTAAAAGTCACGATCTATAACACAGTGATAAGACCAGTGTTAATGTATGGAGCTCTAAGAAGGAAAGAGGATGTAAAGCTTGAGAGAACAGGGATGAGAATGCTGAGGTGGATCATGGGAATATATGCTGCTTGAGATATTGAAAATGATGAAATAAGAAGGGGAGGCTTTGTAAAGATTACAGAGGTTATAAGAGAGTCACGATTGAGATGGTATGGGCATATGTGGAGGATTGGTAACGAGGAGAGAGTGAAGAGGGCTTGGGAGGAACCTGTTAGAGGAAGACGATCGAAAGAGAGACAGAGAATTAGATGGCAAGGGTAAGTGAAGGAAGATGTGGAGGGAAGAGGTTTGGTGGAGGATGATGCCATCGATAGAAGACAGTGGAGAAGGCGCATCAGGCAACCGACCCCTTAATGTAGGGATAACGGTGGGAAAGAAGATATATCTGTCACTGGTATGTGCCTTCGCACAGACGACTTAACACACACACACATACATTACTTTCAGTTTTATAAAAATTTACTGAGATACTGCTGATGGTTGTGGAGATATAAGTAATATTGACTTTATGTTATCATCACTCGTTGGAGGGCATTGATCTCCAATACTTTCCCAGTTCAAAAGTTAAAGCTTTGAAATTATAGAACCGCAAGGACACCATGCTGGGAGGATGAAAGTTACAATAATTGTTTCCTTGGGGCATTTCAGAGCCGCCCCCTCCTCCCCTCACCCCCCCCCCCCTCCCCCCCAAAAAAAAAGGACGAGTTAAAATAAAATTGTTCTTTTGCCTCGCAAAAGCTACTGAATAGATTGTTATTTTATTTTTGTCAACTTGGTTGTGATGCTGTTTGGAGGTATGATTTCATTCATTCATTCATCATTATTATTATTATTATTATTATTATTATTATTATTATTATTATTATTATTATTATCCTTTCAAATCGTAGTTATGTTGCGCGGGTGTGAAATCGTAACTGGCCTAGTAACGAGAATGAGCGACTTTGACCTATTTCCAAAGTCTAGGGCATACTCCGTAGGGGGTTAGTGCCGTCAGTGCGCCTCACGCGGTGCACTGTAGGCATTACTTAAGGCTCTTGGCAGCATCCCTTCGGCCCCTGACTGCAACACCTTTCTTTCGTTTTACTGTGCATCCGTTCATATTTTCTCTTCCATTTTACTTTCCTGCCTGTCCTAACATTTGTTTCATTTCTTTTTGGCGCAGAATGATTTCATAGGTCCCAGCGCTTGGCATTTAGCCTAGATTTTGTATTCCATTTCCAGTCTAAGGAGCCATTTTATGGTTCCTCCAAAAACTCAACGAAAAGTAACTTTTTTGCCACGTAACTCACAATAAAGCTTTTATAATTTATAATTTAGAAGTTACGTTGATGATGTTCTAAAATAAACCTAGCATTAAATAAATAAAAAAGTTGATTTAGAAGCTTAAAACCTCCCCCTGCCTCTTTAAAAGAAATTAAGTAAAGTTTTGGAGAAAACGATGACACACTGTACAGAACTTCTGTAGAGGTGGCAGGTTATTCTGTAAGTTATTATGCGTCTTAAACTTAAAATGTAGGATTTATAAATGTTCTTTTGAAGTTTTCAGATTTATGTTGGTAAACGTGGACGCGTGTTGGTACTTAGTAAGGGGGAGAAGGTGAATAGTTACAGTACTTCCTAATAATGTGAACATTGTATGCTGAATACAATGAACAGTGTAGATATTGTGGTATGCTTTTGCTTGTTTTATTATTATTATTATTTTGGTATATCACAGTCATCCTATTCGACTGGGTGGTTTTTTTAGTGTGGGGTTCCGGGTTGCAGCCTGCCTCCTTAGGAGTCCATCACTTGATGTGTGCTGTTTCTAGGAGCACACTCTTCTGCATGAGTCCTGGAGCTACTTCAGTCGCTAGTTTTTCCAGTTTCATTTTTTCAGGGATCTTGTGATCGTTCCTAGTGTTCCTATGATTATGGGTATAATTTCCACTGGGATTTCCCATATCCTTCTTATTTCTATTTTCAGGTCTTGATACTTACCAATCTTTTCTCTCTCAATCTGTTTTACTCGTGTTCCATGGTATTATTATTATTATTATTATTATTATTATTATTATTATTATTATTATGTAGACCTTCTCTTGAGGGCTGAAGCCTTGGCAATAGTGGCTGTTTCTAAGGCATTCAGTTTGTATAGAGTCTTCTCTATTCGTCTTAGGAATCTTGAAATACCAACTACACGCTGATGAAAAGGACATTGTAAGACGAATACAGAAGGCTATAAATTGAATGCCGAAGAAACAGCCATTATTATTATTATTATTTTATTATTATTATTATTATTATTATTATTATTATTATTAGCTTAGCTTAGCTTACAATTCATCTTTCTTTTAATGTGTTCTATTCTGCATTTTATTACCTCTTCTGTGCCCTGATTTTCTCGTTTTCTGTCTTTTTCCTTAGATAAATTCAGCTTCTGTGTCCTTGGATAAATTTAGCATCTTTATCCTTAGATAAATTCAGCTTTTTTTCTCCTGGGATAAATTTAGCTTCTTTTTTCCTTAGATAGATTTATCTTTATCCTTAGATAAATTCAGCTTCTTTATCCTTAGATGAAGTTAGCTTCATTATCTTTAGATAAATCTAGCTTTATTGTCCTTAGATTTAGCTTCTTTATCCTTGGATAAATTTGGCTCTCTTTTGTCCTTAGATAAATTTGTCTTCTTTATCCTTAGATAAATTTAGTCAAACCTGACCATGTTGTCGTCGTGATGCTACGGATTATCATTACTGATGTGTACTATGTCTGTTGATGTCTCACGAAAAACAAATGCTACTCTTGCAAAAACGACAAACCTTTTTGTTGAAGAGTTTTACCCTGAATATTGTAAATAAAAAGATCTATATCTCTGTTATTTATGTCGCAGCATTCACGCAAACGGCCGTGTTCAAACTTAAATTGTAACCAGTCATTATTTGTTCATTGATTTGATAATTATGTCCTTTACTTGGTTTAGTCACACTTGAAGTGATATCACGATCGACTTTTAAAGATGGAAGGACATAGTTTGTGGAATGACAATGCACATTTAGATCCCTAGCAATGCATTTAGTCCAAATTGGGTTGAACAGCAGGCAACATAACCATCTTTACTGGGGACAGTTCTAACGATGTCTTGTTTTTGTAATTATAATTATTATTGTTAGATAAAATATTTTGATGTAGACGTGAATGTCAGCATAATGGTAGCATCGATTGCACTTGAACCAACCGCCCTTCAAGATCCAGCTACTTTAGGGTATATTCACCATCAAGCGTTTAGAGTGAAGAAGAAGAAGAAGAAGAAGAAGAAGAAGAAGAAGAAGAAGAGGAGGAGGAGGAGGAGGAGATGATGATGATTATGGGATGACAGAAGGGTGGGGGGGGGGGGGGGGGGGTACATGATGGGTGGTAGGTAGGTTGGTGGGTGGTTTGGTGGAGTCTGTTTGACAAACGCATCATCTAACTGCTCCACAACTCTTGATTTGATGATAGTGATGTATTATGATGATGATGATGATGATGATGTATAATGATGATGATGATGATGCTTCTCGTCCTGTCAATTTGACACTGTCTCCAGTCGACGTGCCTTTCTCTCCCGGGTATAGGAAGATGGCGATAGTTTCACAATGTTTGCAACACACGGCTGAGGGACAGAAAAGCGTTCCCTCTCTCTCTCTCTCTCTCTCTCTCTCTCTCTCTCTCTCTCTCTCAAGGCTCGTGTTGTCATTGATCACCTGTTTTTTAGAAAATCAGGGTCTTGACTGCGATTGGGTGATATGCCACGGATTGTCTCCAAATACTGACAGCGTTAGAGCATTGGTTGTAAATGTTAGTTACTGGTAAAAAGATATTGCCATATTTGGCTCCGATGTCTTTGCAATTTGACACATCAAACACCCTGCATCTTTCAGTGTGCTTGGGGACTTTGTACCTAAGTTATAAGCTTACTTTTTCTTAAAAGATTGTTATGTACTACTGACTTGCTGTGACTTTCGGGACATCAGATGCACGGTTGATGTGAATGTACTATAGTATTTGTTGCAGGCTTTGTTTTATTTTCCGAACCTTCATCGTATATCCGTATACACACACACACACACACACACACACACACATAGTATATATATATTATTTTTTTTTTACATATATTTAATGGTTAATAACCACAATGCAGGGTATTATCGTTACCTCGTTCTGATACTTCGGACGCGAGCTCGAATCTCGGCCGAACATCGGAAAATCTTCGTTTCTCTCTCAATTTGGAACTACACTTAGTAGTGACGAGCGTTCTCAAAGTGTGAAGAAATCGAGAAGTGAAGAGGGTTTTGTGGCTATTAAAAATTACTCATGTATCATATAAAAAGTGACGAGGTCATGTTGCCGACCTTACCTTCTCGTGGTCAGGTCGGCAGCGCGACTTCGTTCTGATATCTAAGTACTTTTATATATATATATATATATATATATATATATTATATATATATATATATATATATATGTATTGTATGTATGTATATAATATGAAAATAATAAAAGGAGCCCATAAAAACGCCAAAATGTAGAAAAAATACTATATTTCAGAAACTGCTCTGTCCCTCCCTTCAGGTAGAGGGAATTATGTTGTAACAATATTTTTATCAACCATATATATATATATATATATATATAATATATATATAATATATCACATACATACATACATACTCAAGTCTGCAAGGATGCGTGAGTGTATGCGCTCTCTCATGTGAAGGAGTAGAGAATATGAGATATCCATAGGTCTTGAGAACTTCCATTTCCATACTTGACTATTTATCCCAGGGTAGACGGAGTCGTCAAAATTCAAAACCTGCTTTTAGAGTATGACCTATTATTAATATTATTGTTATTATTTTTAGAGGTTGCTTTTGACGCCCCTGGAGAAAGGGGCTCGATGTCGTGTGTCGTCTCCGAGTGTATGGATTTTTCCGCTTGCGCTTGGCGGTAATTTTAGAGCGCTTTTATGTGGCAACACTGTAAAATCATAGGTTAGGTCACGTACTGCCACCACTTAGGTCTCGTCCCGGCTCTCAGTATCGATTTGTCACTGGGACAAGAGAGCTCCACACTCCCCCATAATCACTATTAATGCCGCACAAATGATAGCACTTGAGGAGTAAATGTCCTTCTTCTTCTTCTTCTTTTTTTTCTCCTTCTTCTTCTTCTTCTTTTTTTTCTCCTTCTTCTTCTTCTCCTCTCTCTCTCGTGAGTGTTGAGGCAAATGCATTGGACTTTCCATCCTTCTACTCCTTACCCTCTCTCTCTCTCTCTCTCTCTCTCTCTCTCTCTCTCTCTCTTCTCTCTCTCTCCCCTTGTGAGGGTTGAGGCAAATGCATGGGACTTACACACGCTTTTGCTCCATCCTTTTTTAATGTCAGAATTTATGGAAATGAAAAAAAGAACAACATACCAGAACAGGAAAAAGACATGGGAAAATCCTTATTACTACCAATATTAAATGAAGGAGAAAACACGCAAACCATCATAGTGATGAATGCGCAGGGTTTAGTTACGAGTAACTCAAAAAGAAAAATAGAGTACTTAGAAGAACTAACCCAAATTGAAAAGAAAATAGATATAATGAATATAAGTGAAACCTGGTATTCCCAAGAGACTGGGAATGATGATCAAATAAAAGGGTTCCAAACTTATAGATCAGATAGAAAAAATAGGAATCAAGGGGGAACCGCAATATATGGGAAAGACAAAAAACAAGGAAAAATATATGAGAAATATAGTAACTCAGAATGTGAACTAATAGCGGTAGAAATTTGAATCTGAAAAATTAATGATCATAGTAATATATAGGCCTCCTAATACTAAAAGAGTTTGACTTAATAATTGAAAAATTGGATGATATATGTAGAAATCACAAGGACTGGACTATTCTCCTATCTGGTGACTTCAACTTTCCTTTCGTAGAATGGAAAGAACGAATAGGAGATTGTGGATGTACTTATACATATAAAAAAGAGAGTAATAGTAGTGCAGAAGATAAGAGGCAATTCGAAAAGCTATTAGATATGCTACTAGAATACAACATTCAACAAATAAATCACCTGCCAACAAGAAAGGAAAATACTTTAGACCTAGTATTTGTGAACGAGGTGAATTATGTTAAAGAAATAATAGTTTATAATGCGAGTATTTCAGACCATAATGTCATAGAATTAACAGTTCATTCCAAAGCAAGTGAAAACAGAGATAAGCAAGAAATGAAAAAGTGGAAGGATATGGAAAATACAACTTCTACAGTAAAAATATAAAATGGTCAGAAATAAATGAAGAATTAAACAAAGATTGGGATAACATTTTCGTTAAGCGATGACATAAGGGTAAATACGGAGATATTATATATTAGAGAAAATAGTGGATAAATATATACCGAAGAAGAAAAGTTAAACACATTCATGCATACCAAGAGACAGAAGGATCTTGTTCCAGAAAATCAGAAAGTGGAAAAAAGGTCTTGCAAAAGAAAAAAATGCATGGAAAGTTATAGAACTAAAAAGTACGATAGAAAATGCAGAACAAAAGATTATACAATCAAAAGAAAATGAAAAACGGGAATGGAAAGAAAAAACCCTATTAAATATCAAGCAAAACCCCACAAAAATATTATACTCATATGCGAAGAAGATGAATAAAAGAAGAATAGAAATAGGCCCTCTGAGAATTGAAGGGAGATTAACGAATGAAAAAAAGGAAATTTGCAACATACTGGCAGAACGATATAAGAGAGAATTCACCCCTAGAATAGATAATGAAGATAATGATATAGAAGTAGGGACGAAAATAGTGAATATCTAGCTGACATAGAAATTAATGAAGCTGATATGCAGGCAATTAATGAAATTAAAAATGGAGCTGCTGCAGGGCCTGATGGAAATCCCTGCTATTTTGTTAAAGAAAGTAGTTCATTCTATCGCAAAGCCCACTTGCAATATTATTAAGACAAAGTGTAGATACAGGCAAGATTTATGATGAGCACAATTGCATATCACCCCTAATTTCAAAAGTGGATCAAGACTTGAGGCAAGTAATTATAGGCCTGTGAGTCTAACATCACATATTATGAAAGTGTATGAAAGGGTAATGAAGAAAAATATTATGAAACATTAATAAAAAATAATTTGGGTAATATAGGACACACGGTTTCGTACCCGGAAAAAGTACACAAACCCAACTGTTAGTCCACCGTGAGAACATATTCAAAAATATGAAAAGCGGAAATGAAACAGATGTGGTTTATCTAGACTTTGCAAAAGCTTTTGACAAAGTAGACCATATATATTAGTAAAGAAAATTAGAAAACACAATATCGTAGATAAAATAGGAAAGATGGTTAAAAGAATTTTTACACAACAGAAAACAGATAGTTATTGCAAACGATGAGAAATCGGATGAAACCAAGGTAATATCCGGTGTGCCACAAGGTACGGTGTTAGCTGCAATACTGTTTGTTATTATGATGAAGACATAGACAGTAATGTTAAGGATTCGGTAGTGAGTAGTTTCGCTGATGACACAAGAATAAGTAGAGAAATTACTTGTGATGAAGATAGGAACGCCCTACAAAGAGACCTTAATAAAGTATATGATTGGGCAGAGGAAAATAGGATGGTATTTAACTCTGATAAATTTGAATCAATAAATTATGGAGACAGAGAAGGAAAGCTATATGCATATAGGGGACCTAATAATGAGACTATCACAAATAAGGAAGCAGTTAAAGACCTTGGTGTGATGATGAATAGGAACATGTTATGCAATGATCAAAATAGCAATTCTTTTGGCAAAATGTAAAGCAAAAATGGGAATGTTGTTACGGCACTTCAAAAACAACAGAAAAGCTGAACACATGATTTATGCTTTATAAAACATATGTTCGTAGTCCACTTGAATATTGCAATATGATATGGTACCCACACTATCAAAAGGATATTTCACAAATAGAGAGTGTACAAAGGTCCTTTACAGCTAGAATAGAAGAAGTTAAGGACCTTGACTACTGGGAAAGACTACAATCATTAAAATTATATAGTCTAGAAAGGAGAAGAGAACGCTACATGATAATTCAGGCATGGAAACAGATAGAAGGAATAACAGAAAATATCATGGAACTAAAAATATCAGAAAGAGCAAGCAGAGGTAGATTAATAGTGCCCAAAACAATACCAGGAAAAATAAGGAAAGCACACAGGACATTAATCCACTACGCACCAGCATCGATAATGCAGCGTCTATTCAATGCGTTGCCAGCTCATCTGAGGAATATATCAGGAGTGAGCGTAGATGTGTTTAAGAATAAGCTCGACAAATATCTAAACTGCATCCCAGACCATCCAAGATTGGAAGATGCAAAATATACCGGAAGATGTACTAGCAACTCTCTGGTAGACATTAGAGGTGCCTCACACTGAGGGACCTGGGGCAACCCGAACGAACTGTAAGGTCTGTAAGGTAAGGTCTCTCTCGCTCTCTCGAGGGTTGAGGCTAATGCATTAGACTTACACACGCTTTTCCTTCATCCTTCTTCGCTCTCTCTCTCTCTCTCTCTCTTGTGAGGGTTGAGGCAAATGCATTGGACTTGCACTCGCTCTTTCTCCATCCTTCTTCCTCTCTTCCTCTTCTTCTCTCCCCCCCCCCTCCTCTCTCTCTCTCTCTCTCTCTCTCTCTCTCTCTCTCTTGTGAGGGTTGAGGGAAATGCATTGGACTTGCACGCACTTTTGCTTCATTCTCCTTTGCCCTACCTCTCCTCCTACTCCTTCTCCTCTTCCTCCTTCCCCCTACCCCTACCCCTCCTCCTCTTCTTCTCCTTCTTCTTCTCTCCCACCCTCCATCCTTTAGAGCTCCTTAACGGAGTAGGTAGTGTGGCTTCTGGCAAATGCAAATTGGGCACCAGCATAATTACCCGTTTGTGACGTCAATTGATGTAAAATGAAGATGAGGGTAAGAAAAAATTTGGAATCGAGATGTAATGTTTAACTTTAACCCTCGGGGTTTTTTTTTATACACATTTACTGGCGTCAGTCTGATTTTTTTATGCGGGTAAACTGAGCATTAAATATGCATTGATTTCTAAAGTGATTACGTGAGTCTTGGTTCTAAATGAATTATTCAAGCACCACCGTGATGCCAGAGTCACACAGGTTGATGATAACGTTGTAAATTTTGACACTGATTTATATGAAGTGGTTTACTGAAACTTTGCGTTTTTATTATTATTAAAAATATTCCTTCTTCAGGATTCGAATCAAGAGAGCTAAATATTTACGTTTCTGATAGATATATATATATATATATATTATATATATATATATATATATATATATATATTGACATTAGATTACAGAAATGCAAACACCAATTGATTAATAAATTTTGTTAAAAAACATTCCTTCTTCAGGATTCGAGTCAATTAAACTAAAATTTCTCTCTCTCTCTATATATATCATATCTATATAATATAATTTATATATTATATAATAATAATAGTATTTATATATATATATATATATATAGTATATATATAGTACCAACATACATAACATAATACATACACTCACACACACAAATATACATACATATAAGTACTCAACACAATCACCTGAGGAACAGAAATAAAATATTTGATTCCCATCAGGATCGAACCCAGGGCTTTCAACTGGTAAGACGCGGCCAACTGTAGCATGCGCTGTTAGTCAAATGCTTTAGCTAAATCCCTGATTAACGCCCAGCAAAAGCTAGTCCCCAAAGACATAGTAGTATACGAAATCCCTTGTCTTGACTGTGACCAATATTACATAGGTTTTACTAGTAAATCACTCTCCCAGAGACTAATACAACACAAAGGGTTGGTTAAATATAGACAAAAGAACTCAAGCTATTTTTAACCACATAAATAACCGTATTCACAGAATAAAACTGGATTTGTCATGTATAATTTATAGTAGCAGTTGTCGGTTCAAAAGCTAGATGCTAGAATCAGCACTGAATAAACAAAGGAGTACAACGAACCTCTCCAGAGGAGCTTGGGACTCCGATATTATAGATAAAAATCTTCCTCCAATCAGTAATGGCTAAACTCTGGAAGGATTGTTTTAAACACCCCTTTCCTGCAATTCCTATTTCATTCATATACTTGCCTTTAGAGAGAGGCAGTTGTTCTCTGAAATATAGCAATGTCTTTTCACCTTTTGGTATATTTATGGGCTCCTTTTATTACATGGAATTTTGTTTTATCAGAAATATTTCACAGACACACAGGTATCTATCTATCTGTCTGTCTATCTATCTATATATCTATCTATATATATATATATATATATATATGTAGTATATATATTTATAGATATATAATATTATATATTATATATCTATTATATATATGATATATATATATAGATATGTATATATATGTATATATATATATATGTATGTATGTATGTATGTATGTATGTATTCTTTTTTTTCTACATCAGATTATAGAAACGCGAACACTAATTGATTAATTGATATCTCTCCTGGGAAGGTTTCCTTTTAGAGCTAACCTTATCAAAGCTGACCAGGGTCTGTATAGTACCTCTAGTAATTGACACCAGTAATCGAATTTTGTAGGACTACTCCCTCATAACTCCAGGTCCCTGTGCAAGTTGGTAACAGTAGTTTATTTAGTTTTGTAGGAGTTCCGTGTGGGATATTTCTGGTATTGAGATTATTGGCTACCCAATAAAAGCAGTTTTGGAGGCTATAAAATCATTTCTGGAACTAAGAATGTGAAAGTATGTCAAACTCATTATGAAGGGCATTTTGTTTAATATATTTTTCTTGATTTTGGCTAGCTGAGAAACTAAAAGATTTTACCCTAATATCGCCAGTATATATATTATATTTTATAAAAAGTATATATCTTAATTATATATATATATAATATATATATATATATTATCTATTTATATAATATGTTACAGCAACTTTTAAATAGTATTTATATTTATACACATACATACAAACATGCGTAGGGCACACAATGTAGTTTCTTCAAAGTGGAAGAATATGTGAGTAACGGTGTGGTGTAATGAATGCCCTTAAGTAGAGAGAGAGAGAAGAGGAGGAAGATAGAGAGAGAGAGAGAGAGAGAGAGAGAGAGAGAGTAGAGGAGAGAGATGTAAATTTGAAAGGTCACCCTGCCCTGAACCGCTTGTGTAAATTACGTAGAGTTACTGCATTTGATTTCATTCTTGCATTGTTTCTCAGGTATTTGTTGCCTAATAAGCACGCATGCACACGTCATATGCATACGTATATATATATATATTTATATATGTGTGTATATGTATATGCATGTGTTGTTTGTGGTGGATGGATGGGTGGTTTTGCACATAATAATGGCTTTTTAGGGGACATACTTTTGTCATCTGAGAAAAATACATACACACTTATATATATATATATATATATATATATATATATATAAATATATATATATTATATTATATATATATATGTGTGTGTGTGTGTGTGTGTGTGTGTGTGTGTGTGTGTGTGTGTGTATTGTAGTATTGCAGTGTCATAAAAGGCTGTGAGGCTACAGATCCAAATTCCCCGTTCAATCTGGTGATTAATGGTGAGAGTGCTTTAATTGATGATAATGCTTTCTATTTCCCCATCCAGGTATTCCACAAGAGTGAATGTGATTGCTTTTGGTGTAGAGAAGAAAGTCATTTGTCATTTAAGTGTTCTATCTTTTTAACAAGAGTCTTTCCTGTGTCTTGGGGCATATATTCCCTACTTAAATATTTTGAAATAAAGAGACTGGTAGGATGCCACTGGGTACCTACGTACTAGATTAATCAAAATTAGAAGGAAACAAAATGCTGACTAGTACTATTATAATTTTAGCCTTCAAAATCGACTCTTATCTTGAAAAATTACCAAGTTAAAATGATCATCAACTGTTATGTAAGCACTCCTTTGCAACAATCTTCAGTTTATCCCGTTTTCCATGCATGGATAGGTATCTGAATTGACTTGATTGGTGATTGATCTGATAAGAAACGGTAAAAAAAGAAAAAAATAGAAGTGACGTCACAACATAATGATTCATTTCATATACCGTAACACTGCTTGTTACGTGCGAGATCTTATCTTCTATGTAGCTTGGATAAATTACTGATTTTATCTTAATTATCTTTAGCTAATGTTAGGCTTAAAATTTCTATTTTCGTCATATTGTCGAGAATTCCTTGTTTTTCATATCGTTTCCCATAAGAAATGTGGCTACAGAGATAAAGAAAAAAAAAACAATACAATGGTTACTACCAAATTGATATATAGAAAACCCTCAAACTATAGTTTCTTATTAGACTTTACACTTCGTACACTTACATGCACCAACACTCACATTAAACCTCCCTACGTACACACACCGAATCATTCACCTCCGTCAAGCACACCATATTGATCTTCTATGATATTAGGGCTTTTCCTTTCCAGTATCTCTGACACGCCATCTATCCAGCACTTTTTCAGGTCTTTTTCTCCTACTTTCTCACAGAACTATACACCTCAGTATTCTATACCAGGTCTATATATTTTCACTTTTCAGTTTTGCCACGCAAAATGTGCAAAGGGTTCGTATCAACTGCTTTAATTTTTTATTTTATTCGTTTGCATTCATTGTCTACACCTCACTTCCGTAAAGGAAAGCTGGTTCAACAGCTTCAAACGTCCCCACCGTGGTTTCCGTAGACAGTCCAAGTCTCCTTCTAAACTACCGCTTATTCCTTGTTACCCAGACCATCGCCCGTTAGTTCAACCATCTGTTAATCAAGGTTTTGTGTTGAATACCTCTGTTGTACGAGTATAATTTACACAAATCTTTATCTCTCTATCTATCTATCTATCTATCTATCTATCTATCTATATATATATATATATATATATATATATATATATATATATATATATATATATATATATAAAGTAATTTTGTCTTTATGTATTTCCCATTACCTTTTATTGCTTCTTTCTAATGAACACCACGGTCTTTGGAAGCTTGAATTTCAAGTCAGTGGTCCCTGTTGGCTTGTTCGATATGAATAGGGTTCTTTTTCTGATTAATAATAATAATAATAATAATAATAATAATAATAATAATATATTGGATATTTTTGAGTGTACATGGGATACAAATCGTTTTTCAACTCTTTGGCCCCTCGTCTCAGTCATTTGCTGTACTGTATATAAATTAGCTTTTGCATTTCACAACATGAAATTTAACTAAAGGAATAACTCTTGTTTTCTCTATAACTGTCAGGACAGTTTTAAGTAGGTTACGTCCTACAGCGTAAGGTTCAAGTACTTTAATTTTAAGTACTGCAGAATTAATAGTGTGCGCCCACTGTAAATCCAACAGATCCGTTTGTGTTCAGGACGAGACCTCTTTCGAAAGTGGTTTTCTGTCCGTCGCCAGAGATGTCAGCATCTTTAGATGGCGATAAACAGTTCGGGCCAACTCTCCTGCACCCACCCTCTGTCACCCCTAAATCCTTTTCGAGTGTGGACACAAAGACACTTTAACCAATGTTCAGGATTTTATAACCAATGTTCAGGATTTTAGACACATACGATCCAACCGGTGCAAATGTTCGTGTTCTCAAATCGTGCGAAGAGATGTGTCGGTCGGTGTTTTGTTTTTATAGTTCAACAAACCTTACGAGGATGGTTTGTTTGTATGCTTGTACGTTCGTGATTGCTTGCTTACTTACAGTATAGTAGTTGCTTGAACGACTTACATTACTAATAGAATTTTAAAGTGGTATCTGCATTTCTCTACAAAAAATAATCGTAGGATCTGTTCTTGTGCTAATTTTGTGTCTTGTTTTTACCTCTCTCTCTCTCTCTCTCTCTCTCTCTCTCTCTCTCTCTCTCTCTCTCTCTCTCTCTCTCTCTCTCATTTATTTATTGTAATAGTTTCGTGTATATGCATTTCAAAGCATTTTGAAATCAAAAATTTTGTGCCAACATCAATGCGATTGTTTTCCCTGCACACCCAACCATTTGTTATTCATTAATGTATTATGCATAAGTTGTTTCTGTTTAATTTCTTAAGAATTAGGAATAGGTTTCCTGTTGCCAATCAGTGGAATACTTTTCCAGCTTCTATTGATCTCCCTTCTAAAAGAAACCTTTCTCTCTCTCTCTCTCTCTCTCTCTCTCTCTCTCTCTCTCTCTCTCTCTCTCTCCATTTCCTTATTTCGATCAGGCATTGGGTAGATAAGAGCATTAGGCTGGCAGCTACATAGCCCCCTCCCCCCAAAAAAATCCAATTCTATCACGATGGATTTATATACCATGCCACGCTGGTTTTTTTTTTCTTTTTTCTTTCTTTACTCCAGTGATAAGGTTCATGCCCAACCCAGCAGTCCTGGGGTGGATGGAACATCGATTTATACCTTGTTTTTCCGGTGAAATCATTTCGTTTCAGGGGAAACTGCTTTTAACGTTAGTAAACACGTGCACGCACCCTTGCATGTGCGTGTGTGTGTGTGGTAGGGTGCGTCCACACTACAGTAAAGCATGTCTTCAACGCATGTCAGCACTTTATCGCATATGTTTAAAAAGAAAATGTTGAAAACAAGTCGTTAACCTGTATTCAACTTGTTTGTGACATGCAGGTGGTAAGTTAACCTGTATACTACATGTATGTGATATGTAGGTGGTAATTACGCTGTATTCAACATGTATGTGATATGTAGGTGATAAGTTAACCTGTATTCAACATGTGTCTCATATGTAGATGGCAATTACACTATATTCAACATGTATGTGATATGAAGGAGATGATTTAACTTGTATTCAACATGTTTGTGATATATATAGGCAGTAATCAACTTGTAATTAGTATGTTTGTGATATATAGGTTAGGTAAAAATATTTGTGATGTGTAGGCAATAGGTTAACGTGTATTACAAATGTTTGCTATAAGTAGGCAATAAGTTCATGTGTACTCAACATGTTTTTGATATGTAGGCGATAATTGATCTTGTACTCAACTTATTTGTGATATGTAGGCAAAAATTTAACCCGTATTCAACATGTTTGTGAGA
>NC_061107.1:83394059-83406559 GCF_015104395.2 Macrobrachium nipponense | reverse complement strand
AGAGAGAGAGAGAGAGAGAGAGAGGAGAGAGAGAGAGAAGGGTTAGATAAAATGGGTAATAACACATGCATTCTTACATACATACTCATATATGTGTACGTATTTTGATATATTCATATGTATATGAATATATCGAGCTACAAATGTCTTTTAATATCTAATTCGCTCTACCTCGGAATTAATATATTTTCATATATGTTTAACCGAAGGGGTATTTTCTAGGCGATAATAGAATTGCTGGCCGACGGGCACGAAACATCGACATCTTCAATTCCAGGGCTAGCAGTGAAGCCGTGCGACAGGTATTTGAGGTGGGAGGCGGCATAAACTTATATCCTCTTGCGGTGGCGGGGTGGGCTAAGGCTTCACTGCCAGTCCTAGAATTGAAGATGTCGATGGTTCGTGCCCGTCGTCAGGCAATTCTATTATCGCCTAGAAAATTCCCCTTCAGTTAAACATATATAAAAATATATTAATTCCGAGGTAGAGCGAATTAGATATTAAAGGACATTTGTAGCTCGATATATGGTAATGTGATATGACTTTATATGTATATATATATATATATACATGTATACATACATATATATACCATATATATAATACATATACATACATACTTATATATATATATGTGTATATATATATATATATATATCTAATATATATATATATATATATATAATTTCACTGGCCATTCGGAAAAATCGAATACAAGTAGAGGAAATTGTTGAATTGTTGGGAGTATCGTAGGATTTCTCTTTTGGGTTGGGGAAGGGGGCAGAATGGGGAGGACGGGAGACGCTGGAAATATATCCCCTCCGCTCACCCTCTCCTCCCCCCCTCCAAGTTCTCATTTTCCACCTTCGACCACCAACGAATATCGACAAAGAGGTAAAGTTTTCGTCATTCCATATAGGTTTTCGATAAAGGTGGCTTTGGCCTGATTTAGGCTTTGGTTTTTTTTTTATAAAGATTTTTTCACGCTTTTTTTCTCTCTCTGATTTTGTTTTATCCTACCTCGTGGTACTTTGCTATTTACGTATTGTGGTATCCCCCATCATTTTGATAATTTCATCTTGCTACTTTTGTACTTCTAAATAATAATAATAATAATAATAATAATAATAATAATTAATATAAGAAATATAACCAACACTCATGGCTAATAGAATGCCTGAAAATATATGGGGCAGAGGAAAATACCATCAGCTTCCTCAAAAATACAATGCGCAACTGGAATACAATACTTACAAGCTCTGAAATAAGACTAGCAGAGGTTAATATCAGGAGAGGGATCTTCCAGGGCGACTCACTGTCCCCAATACTCTTCGTAGTAGCCATGATTCCCATGACAAAAGTACTACAGAAGATGGATGCCGGGTACCAACTCAAGAAAAGAGGCAACAAAATCAACCATCTGATGTTCATGGACGACATCAAGCTGTATGGTAAGAGCATCAAGGAAATAGATACCCTAATCCAGACTGTAAGGATTGTATCTGGGGACATCAGGATGGAGTTTGGAATAGAAAAATGCGCCTTAGTCAACATACAACAAGGCAAAGTAACGAGAACTGAAGGGATAAAGCTACCAGATGGGAGCAACATCAAACACATAGATGAGACAGGATACAAATACCTGGGAATAATGGAAGGAGGAGATATAAAACACCAAGAGATGAAGGACACGATCAGGAAAGAATATATGTAGAGACTCAAGGCGATACTCAAGTCAAAACTCAACGCCGAAATATGATAAAAGCCATAAACACATGGGCAGATTGCCAGTAATCAGATACAGCGCAGGAATAGTGGAATGGACGAAGGCAGAACTCCGCAGCATAGATCAGAAAACCACGGAAACAAATGACAATACACAAAGCACTACACCCAAGAGCAAATACGGACAGACTATACATAACACGAAAGGAAGGAGGGAGAGGACTACTAAGTATAGAGGACTGTGTCAACATCGAAAACAGAGCACTGGGGCAATATCTGAAAACCAGTGAAGACGAGTGGCTAAAGAGTGCATGGGAAGAAGGACTAATAAAAGTAGACGAAGACCCAGAAATATACAGAGACAGGAGAAAGACAGAAAGAACAGAGGGCTGGCACAACAAACCAATGCACGGACAATACATGAGACAGACTAAAGAACTAGCCAGCGATGACAATTGGCAATGGCTACAGAGGGGAGAGCTAAAGAAGGAAACTGAAGGAATGATAACAGCGGCAACAAGATCAGGCCTTAAGAACCAGATATGTTCAAGTATGATAGACGGAAATAACATCTCTCCCATATGTAGGAAGTGCAATACGAAAAAGTGAAACCATAAACCACATAGCAAGTGAATGCCCGGCACTTGCACAGAACCAGTACAAAAAGAGGCATGATTCAGTGGCAAAAGCCCTCCACTGGAGCCTGTGCAAGAAACATCAGCTACCTTGCAGTAATAAGTGGTACGAGCACCAACCTGAAGGAGTGATAGAAAACGATCAGGCAAAGATCCTCTGGGACTATGGTATCAGAACAGATAGGGTGATACGTGCAAACAGACCAGACGTGACGTTGATTGACAAAGTCAAGAAGAAAGTATCACTCATTGATGTCGCAATACCATGGGACACCAGAGTTGAAGAGAAGAGAGGGAAAAAATGGATAGTATCAAGATCTGAAAATAGAAATAAGAAGGATATGGGATATGCCAGTGGAAATCGTACCCATAATCATAGGAGCGCTAGGCACGATCCCAAGATCCCTGAAAAGGAATCTAGAAAAACTAGAGGCTGAAGTAGCTCCAGGACTCATGCAGAAGTGTGTGATCCTGGAAACGGCACACATAGTAAGAAAAGTGATGGAGTCCTAAGGAGGCAGGATGCAACCCGGAACCCCACACTATAAATACCACCCAGTCGAATTAGAGGACTGTGATAGAGCGCAAAAAAAAAAAAAAAAAAAAAAAAAAAAAAAAAAAAAAAAAAAAAAAAAAAAAAATAATAATAATAATAATAATAATAATAATAATAATAATTCAATTTTTCATTTAAAAGATCACGAGAAAGTGATGATACCACAGAGTATGTTTTCAATTTTTAAAAAGAAAAAAATTGAGTCCATAATAATAATAATAATAATAATAATAGTACAAAAAGACAAGAGTAAGGGAAATATAGCCAGTAACTACAGGCCTATCACCTGTTTACCAATAATGTGGAAGTTACTAACAGGTATCATCAGTGAAAGGCTATACAACTACCTAGAGGAGACAAACACCATCCCCCACCAACAGAAAGGCTGCAGAAGGAAGTGTAGGGGCACAAAAGACCAGCTCCTGATAGACAAAATGGTAATGAAAAACAGTAGAAGGAAAACCAACGTAAACATGGCATGGATAGACTATAAGAAAGGCTTCGACATGATACCACACACATGGCTAATAGAATGCCTGAAAATATATGGGGCAGAGGAAAACACCATCCTCTTCCTCAAAAATACAATGCGCAACTGGAATACAATACTTACAAGCTCTGGAATAAGACTAGCAGAGGTTAATATCAGGAGAGGATCTTCCAGGGCGACTCACTGTCCCCACTACTCTTCGTAGTAGCCATGATTCCCATGACAAAAGTACTACAGAAGATGGATGCCGGGTACCAACTCAAGAAAAGAGGCAACAGAATCAACCATCTGATGTTCATGGACGACATCAGGCTGTATGGTAAGAGCATTAAGGAAATAGATACCCTAATCCAGACTGTAAGGATTGTATCTGGGGACATCAGGATGGAGTTTGGAATAGAAAAATGCGCCATAGTCAACATACAAAAAGGCAAAGTAATGAGAACTGAAGGGATAAAGCTAGCTGATGGGAGCAACATCAAACACATAGATGAGACAGGATACAAATACCTGGGAATAATGGAAGGAGGGGATATAAAACACCAAGAGATGAAGGACACGATCAGGAAAGAATATATGCAGAGACTCAAGGCGATACTCAAGTCAAAACTCAACGCCGGAAATATGATAAAAGCCATAAACACATGGGCAGTGCCAGTAATCAGATACAACGCAGGCATTGTGGAATGGACGAAGGCATAACTCCGCAGCATAGATCAGAAAACCAGGAAACATATGACAATACACAAAGCACTACACCCAAGAGCAAATACGGACAGACTATACATAACACGAAAGGAAGAAGGGAGAGGACTACTATGTATAGAGGATTGCGTAAACATGGAGAACAGAGCACTGGGGCAATATCTGAATACCAGTGAAAACGAGTGGCTAAAGTGTGCATGGGAAGAAGGACTAATAAAAGTAGACGAAGACCCAGAAATATACAGAGACACGAGAATGACAAACAGAACAGAGGACTGGCACAACAAACCAATGCACGGACAATACATGAGACAGACAAAGGAACTAGCCAGCGATGACACATGGCAATGGCTGTAGAGGGGAGAGCTAAAGAAGGAAACTGAAGGAATGATAACAGCGGCACAAGATCAGGCTCTAAGAACCAGATATGTTCAAAGAACGATAGACGGAAATAACATCTCTCCCATATGTAGGAAGTGCAATACTAAAAATGAAACCATAAACCAAACCTCATAGCAAGCGAATGCCCGGCACTTGCACAGAACCAGTACAAAAAGAGGCATGATTCAGTGGCAAAAGCCCTCCACTGGAGCCTGTGCAAGAAACATCAGCTACCTTGCAGTAATAAGTGGTACGAGCACCAACCTGAGGAAGTGATAGAAAACGATCAGGCAAAGATCCTCTGGGACTATGGTATCAGAACAGATAGGGTGATACGTGCAAATAGACCAGGCGTGACTGTGATTGACAAATTCAAGAAGAAAGTATCACTCATTGATGTAGCAATACCATGGGACACCAGAGTTTGAAAGAGGAAAGAAGAGGGAGAAAAAATGGTTTTTTTTAAGTATCAAGATCTGAAAATAGAAATAAGAAGGATATGGGATATGCCAGTGGAAATTGTACCCATGATCATAGGAACACTAGGCACGATCCCAAGATCCCTGAAAAGGAATCTAGAAAAACCAGAGGCTGAAGTAGCTCCAGGACTCATGCAGAAGTGTGTGATCCTAGAAACGGCGCACATAGTAAGAAAAATGATGGACTCCTAAGGAGGCAGGATGCAACCCGGAGCCCCACACTATAAAATACCACCCAGTCGAATTGGAGGACTGTGATAGAGCAAAAAAAAAAAATAATAATAATAATAATAACTACTTTTATCCTCTTCAACATTTATCCTTCTTTTTTTCCATGTGTATGATTATAGTTAATAACATAACTGACCATTGCATGTTAGGGTTTTCTCTGCCCGTACGTAAGATAGATTTTAATGTTTAGTGAAACTTCTATTTGGAAGATTTGATACAAAATTGAACCCCACAAGACAGTTTTATATTTATATTGAATTTTTTTGTATATTATTGTGACAGGATTTTAATGTTCATGATTATGAATGCGTTGAATTTTTTTCTAAATGATTATGAATATGTTGAGTTAACTCGAACAGAGTTGAAAGTTCCTTTCTTCATGAGTCAGTTAGTGGTAATGTATTTTGGCAAATAGTGATTTTTGCGTTGATTTTAGGGACTGTTTTCAGCAAATGTTGTATATTTGCACATTTGGTGGAAACCATTGTGAAGAAACATCTTATCATTGCAAGCCTTTAAAGAATGAGTCCTATTATTATTATTATTATTATTATTATTATTATTATTATTATTATTATTAATCAGAAGATGAACCCAGTCCATATGGAATAAGACCACCAAAGGTGCCATTGACTTGAAATTCGAGCGTCCAAAGAATATGTTGTTTATTGAAATAAGTAACTGAAGGTAAGAAATACTGAAAGAAAAGATCAGTTATGAGAAAAGAGGAGATAAATTAACAAAATTAATAAATAAATAAAAGTGTAAGGAAATTATTAAGATGGGGTCATGATGCGTTGCATCTTCGCTCGAACTTTTGTGGTTCCAGCAGCAGGACAGCCTCAGGGGGCCTGGAAATTAAGGAACTTTATTTCCGGGTACTGGTATGGAACATTGCCTGGAACATCGTCTGGAACTCCTATTGAATCCGACGTTCTCGTTCCAGGCATCTGCCAGCGTCCTCTCTCTCTCTCTCTCTCTCTCTCTCTCTCTCTCTCTCTCTCTCTCTCTCTCTCTCTCTCTCTCTCCTTTTAACTGGACGACAATTAGGAGATAGAGATCGACGAGGCCACCCAATGTCCGGAATATTAAACCGGAGAGTTGACATTTTGAACAGTTCGGCATTTTAATGTTTATTTTTTCAGGAAGAATTTCAAGCTTTTAAGTAAATATGCAGTTGCCTTTATAGATATGTACGTAAACTAGGTTTGGAAATGTGTGAATCAACAAGTACATTAACTTAAATTTACCTCATATATTCTGTGATTGCCTGCTCAGACGGTGTAATCCATACTTCCAGGGAAATTTCCAGAAGTCCATGGCTTCTTTACAAACCTGGACAGAAGTCATTCTGAAACCACGGATGTTATATATTATATATTATATATATATATATATTATATATATATATATATTATATATATATATATATATATATATATATATATACTTCAGTTTAGTCTCGTTATTTTCTTCATTTCATATGCAGCACAACTCAACAACTGTTGATGTTTCGCTCAGCATTTGTTAACGTAGAGAATGCTTAGTATCTATAACGAAAACTATGCTTCGCTCGTCACCATTGTTGGACACTGTTGTGTGATATGACCTGAATATAATAATAATAATAATAATAATAATAATAATAATGATTCAGTGGCAAAAGCCCTCCACTGGAGCCTGTGCAAGAAACATCAGCTACCTTGCAGTAATAAGTGGTACGAGCACCAACCTGAAGGAGTGATAGAAAACGATCAGGCAAAGATTCTCTGGGACTATGGTATCAGAACAGATAGGGTGATACTTGCAAATAGACCAGACGTGACGTTGATTGACAAAATCAAGAAGAAAGTATCACTCATTGATGTCGCAATACCATGGGACACCAGAGTTGAAGAGAAAGAGAGGGAAAAAATGGATAAGTATCAAGACCTGAAAATAGAAATAAGAAGGATATGGGATATGCCAGTGGAAATTATACACATAATCATAGGAACACTAGGCACGATCCCAAGATCCCTGAAAAGGAATCTGGAAAAACTAGAGGCTGTAGTAGCTCCAGGACTCATGCAGAAGAGTGTGATCCTAGAAACGGCGCCCATAGTAAGAAAAGTGATGGACTCCTAAGGAGGCAGGATGCAACCCGGAACCCCACACTATAAATACCACCCAGTCGAATTGGAGGACTGTGATAGAGCGCAAAAAAAAAGTAATAATAATAATAATAGATGTGTGGAATTGCCCTCCACAAGACTTCAGTTTGGAGACAAGTATACACACACGTTGCCTCCCTCAGGGTAAATTCGTGCTCGTGACGTTGAGGTATTTTGAGTATTGCTGGTTCCTTCCTGTGGTTCCAAAAGTCAAGCACAATTTTAATTGAAATATAGGTTTCTCGTGTTTGATTCTATCTCTTTTTAATCCGAATTTCGTCATTCTTAAAGCTCAATCCTTTTTATTTTCTCGGTGACCGTAGCTCGCACAGTGAATAACTTTTCGCTTAATGCAGTTTTTGGGATTTTTCATTGCGGCTCCGAGTGGCCTTCTTGGGCCCAGTGATTAGACTTCGGCCGTAAATCTCACACCCCGGCCCATCCATTACACCGACAAACAACTTGAAGGCCTCCGCAGCCATCTGTTCACCTGTCCCGACATTTTTATTTCACCTGTTGAGTCTTCGCCACTCTCTCTCTCTCTCTTTACCATCCTGCTTATTCCCTCACCCTCAACACCTGTAATTAACCTCTGCAGAGCCCCGCTTTCTTTCTTGTCTCCCGTTTTCTATGATTCGCGATTCTTTTGGCATTAATTCAGTATAGCTAATTAATATTACATGTCGCTCCTTCTTAAGTTATCTTGTTTCACAAATTTGTGTTTTGTTCAGCCATGAAAGTTGATAAGCTTATATTCTCATTCAGAATTACTCCATTACATATAGTGTACATATCTACTACATACACACACACGTGTGTATTAATTTATATTTATGTATGTATGTAAATATATATATATATATATATATATATATATATATATATATATATATATAATACATGCAAGCTATTTGTAAAGACGAAATATAATCATTATTTTCTAGTATACGTGAATGTAGTCAGTGTATACGTAGATTTTGTAAAAAAAAAAAAAAAAAAAAAAAAAAAAAAAAAAAAAAAAAAAAAAAAAAAATATATTTACCTTGTAGTTAACACGTATGAAAAAGTCAGTAGTAGGATTTTCTGGCCAAACTTTAACTTACCCTCGGAAACGTGGGTCGAATCCCACCTCCATCTTGCGAATTAGTGTTGGGAATTGTATTGTGATTCCTTTGTATGATCCAGAATCTGGATTCCAGACGCACTTGCAGGTAGAAGTTTTGAATAATTACCTTTCCGCTGTGGGTGACAGGTGTGGGTGTTGGTCATATACGCCTGGTTGTAAGTAATTGCTTACGTGATTGTGTTTTCTTGTATTACGTTCTTCGAACAGGCTTTGTTTGCATGTATATGTTAGCTGCTCTCTCTCTCTCTCTCTCTCTCTCTCTCTCTCTCTCTCTCTCTCTCTCTCTCTCTCTCATCTTTTCGTTGTTTATAACTAGTGTGATCGTATTGCTTTTGTTGTTTGGTTAATGATGGTAAGTCGTATATCTGTATACTATATATATATATATATATATATATATATATATATATATATATATATATATATATATATATATATATATGTATATGTGTGTGTGTGTGTTTGTTTGTGTATTTATTTTTGTATACAACACTTTACATTATAAATATTTGTGCGTACTTATTTGATTAGTTGAGCAGACGAAATGTAAAATCTGCTCTCATGATTTAATCAGTTTATTTTATTCATCTGTCCAGAATTTATTTCTTTTCCCCTTTCTCTTTTTAAAAAACTAATCGTTTATCTTAGAAGATATTGATAATGGGATACATAGATTTATTCGTTTGTAAAAATAGAAGATAAGAATGTATTCGGGTGTCTTTGTTTGACCTTGGCTGCATATTGTCATTTGTTTGGCAAAATCACCTGACGAACCTGAATCCTCGCTAGTAAGTTTCTCTCTCTCTCTCTCTGGAAATTATTCAATTTTCGAGGTTTCAAGAAAAAAGAAGAATCTCTCTCTCTCTCTCTCTCTCTCTCTCTCTCTCTCTCTCTCTCTCTCTCTCAGGTACCGTTCCTGCATATGCAAAATGAAAAGGACTCTGCGAGAGAGAAGAAGAAGAAGCCCCGGGCAAATAGAGAAAAGGATATTGGAGAGAAAGAGCTATAACTTAAAGTATTTTTTCCCCCGGGTTGGAGAGTAAGAATCCTGCGGGATGATGTGAACCTTAGGGCAAAGGAGCATAAGGCCTAAGGTCCCCTCGGACTGCTTTGTTTGTTCCTGTGAACTCAACTCTCACCAACAACAAATTTCTTCGAGTGCCTTACTTGTGTTAACAAGCCTGGCCGCCACTCACCCAGATTCCAGCCTACGTGTTTGTATTTTTCTCTTTTCGTGATTTTTTCTTTTTCTTCTTTAAAGTCGGAGTTGTTATGTAAAAAAAAATAAATAAATAAAAAGGGAAACCTGTGATGTCATGATGAGATCAGTAGTTGTTATATAGTTCTGGGAAGTATTTTATATCTGATTTATTCACTTTTATTCACTGGCGAGAAATATGACTTATTTGCTTTTATTCACTGGCGAGAAATATGATTTATTTACTTTTATTCACTGGTGAGAAATATGATTTATTTACTTTTATTCACTGGCGAGAAATATGACTTATGTACTTTTATTCACTGGCGAGAAATGATTTATTCACTTTTATTCACTGGCGAGAAATATGACTTATTAAACTTTTATTCACTGGCGAGAAATAATGACTTATTTACTTTTTATTTCATGCGATTTATGTTGTTTATTTTACTTTTTATTCAACTGAATTTTTGATATGATTTATTTACTTTTATTCACTGGCGAGAAATATGACTTATGTACTTTTTATTCACTGGCCGATTAAATATGGATTTTATTCACTTTTATTCCTGCGAAATAAATATGACATTTATTTACTTTTATTCACTGGCGGAGAAATAATGACTTATTTTACTTTTATTCACTGGCGAGAAATTGACTTATTTTACTTTTATTCACTGGCGGAGAAATATGATTTTTCAACTTTTATTCACTGGCGAAATATGACTTATTTGTCTTTTATTATCACTGGCGAGAAATTATGATTTATTCACTTTTATTCACTAGGCGATAAATATGACTTTTATTTACTTTTATTCACCTGCGAGAAATATGATTATTTACTTTTATTCACTGGGAGAGAAATATGACTTATTTCACTTTTATAAATTCACTGCGATATGACTTTTATGTACTTTTATTCACTGGCGAGCAAATTTACTTTTGGATTTATTCACTTTATTCACGGCGAAGAAAAAATAATGAACTTATTTACTTTTATTCACTGGCAAGAAATATGAATTTTTAATTTTATTTTTTCACTGGCGAGAAATATGAATTATTTACTTTTATTCACTTTGGCGAGAAAATAGGACTTATGTACTTTTATTCATGGCGAGAAAATATTTATTCACTTTTATTCACTGGCGAGAAATATGACTTATGTACTTTTATTCACTGGCGAGAAATATGATTTATTCACTTTTATTCACTGGTGAGAAATATGATTTATTTATTTTTATTCACTGGCGAGAAATATGACTTATGTACTTTTATTCACTGGCGAGAAATATGATTTATTCACTTTTATTCACTGGCGAGAAATATGACTTATTTACTTTTATTCACTGGCGAGAAATATGATTTATTTACTTTTATTCACTGGCGAGAAATATGATTATTTGCCTTATTCACTGGCGAGAAATATGATTTATTTACTTTTATTCACTGGTGACAAATATGATTTATTTACTTTTATTCACTGGCGAGAAATATGATTTATGTACTTTTATTTACTAGCGAGCAATACTTATCGGCAGTTGTATAGTAAGTTACGTACATGTGAAGCTACTTGGTGGGCGTATATATGAACATGAGATTCTTGAGAGTAAATTATTAACATGCAAAGGGAATTGAATTAGGGTAGTAATGCACTACATCTTCACTTGAACCTTCAGAGCACCTTATGCGGGGCACTGTAGGCATTCCTTAAGCTTCTTTGCGGCGTGCCTTTGGCCCCTAGCTGCAATCCCTTCCCTTCCTTTAACGGTACCTCCCTTCATATTCTCTTTCTTCCATCCTACTTTCCATCCTCTCGTAACAGTTGATTCATAGTGCGACTGCGAGGTTTTCCTCCTGTTACGCCTTTCATACCTTTTACTGTCAGTTTCCGTTTATGCGCTGAATGACCTTGTAGGTCCCATTGCTTGGTCTTTGGGGGTAAATTCTATATTCAGTTAAGTGTTAGTTATAATGTTTAGAACGAATTCCTGCTATAAGAGCGTGGGCTAGTAAGCAAGTAAGCTCTCTCTCTCTCTCTCTCTCTCTCTCTCTCTCTCTCTCTCTCTCTCTCTCTAATATATTATATATGTGTGTATACTATATATATATTATATATATATATATATATATATATATATACACGCATATATATGTGTTCTATTTTCTATACCTTCATCTGTGTCTATATCTATATATACATACATATATACTCACGGTCGCAAGTGTGCCTCAGTGGTATAGTAATCAAAGTTCAAAAATATACCTTTTTTTCCGCACATCGGAAATTAACCTCTGACCTTTCTACCTGAACTGAATTTACGTGTGGTGTGTGTATGAACTGCATCCGGATATGATAACTATTTGCGTTCTTCCCCTCCCCTCCTCCTCCACTTTTCATTCCCGTTACTCTTTTGCTATGTTTTTAAAGTTCTCTTTCCTCCTCCCCTCCCCTTTTTTTTTTTGTTTTTTTTTTTTCTTTTTTTTTTTTTTTTTTTTTTTTTTTTTTTTTTGTTTTTTTTTTTTTTTTTTTTTTTTTTTTTTTTTTGCATACGGCTCCCATCGCCTCACTCCTTTTTATTTCGAAGTTTTCCGGCATTATAGTTTGTGAGAAAATACTTGAGGCTGAGGATGGGGGGGGGGGGGGGGGGGGTTGGGGGGGCAAAGATGAATGATCAAATACATCGACCGTGTATTTGATGTCTAGGCCAGTCCCTTACGACGCTCCTGATTGGCTGTTGATAAGTCAATCGCACGGCTGGAAACATCGGTAGGATCTATGTTCCATCTCTCCTGAGGGATACGTCTTTCAAAAGTATCCCTC
>NC_061107.1:83366559-83391559 GCF_015104395.2 Macrobrachium nipponense | reverse complement strand
ATATAATCCTCGCGTTCCGTATTTTCGTGATCCAGTTATACACTATATATATATATATATATAGATATATATATATATATATACGTATATTTATATAAATATATGTACTAATATATATATATGTGTGTGTTTGTGTGTGTGTGTAAAATCGAGCATGAATTTACTACCAAGTATCGTGAAAAACGTGTAATGAAGAGTTGGAGATTCAGACATACGTTCAGCGTTAGATCTGACCTTTTAAAGAGTGTAGTTTTCGTATTCCATTCTTTTGCGAACTTTGACCTTTTGATATAATTCCGTTGTGACCTCTGACTTTTGAGTGTAGTGTCCATATCCTTGCTATTGCCGTGCTAATTGTTGCATTCATTTCGCATGTTTAATATGGGACTTTTGTCGGCCGTTTAACACCCATTTTGACTCTTAAATCCTTGTTTGTCGTTCTGTTTAAATTATGATATTGCAAGTGGGCAAATCTCCTTTTAGCCCTAAGCTTTGGGTGAAATAAATTTGTAGCTTTATTTAAAATACAAATGTAATTGTACCCACTAGATTCCTTTTGAAAGGCCCCGTTTGGTGGTAGTGCCATCGGGGTGCCTCACGTGGTGCACCGTAGGCTTTACTTGAGGTTCCCTTAGGCAGGCCCCCTAGCTGCGACCCCTTTCATTCCTTTTACTTTACCCTCGTTCGTATTCTCGTCCTCCTTCTTACTTTCCACCTTCCGCTAACAGTTTTTTTATAGTGCAACGTCGAGGTTCTCTTCCTTTACACCTTTCAAACCTACTTTACCACCAGCTCCGAATGACCTCATAGGCCCCAGCGCTCGGCCTTTGGGTTATATCATATATATGCTCCAATTCCTTTTGGATGCAAAAAAAATATTTCCTTGTGAACGACTTCCTGTACTGAACGACGTGTGGCAGCTTAATACTGTTATAAAGGAAAAGCCGAAAGTGATATTCCATTTTCAGTTACTAGCAAACATATGTATACTGAAATTATGTATGAAAATTCGTAAAGTAACTTAGTCTACGGGCATAACCAGCCTCGTTTCACGGGCAGAACCAGCTCCGTTTCAAGGAATCCCTTCTCACCCCCGCCCCCTTCGGAGGCGGGTAGCGGGGTTAGGATGAAACCCCATTATAAACCATCTTGAGGGTCCCCATCGGACCAACCGTTTGGCCATGATTGAATGACAGAAGGACGGACAGACATTACGCTGATTACAGTAAGATGTAACTGATAACTTGAAGCACGGCATTCTTCCGGTAGTCGCGATTCAAAGGTGGTGAAAAGATAGCAAAAGATAACGACGTGCTTCATATATATAGACCCACGGAGTGCTGATTTTCGTCTTGGGGTCACCGTGACGTAATAATTGTCATTTTATCCTGCGTCAGGCATCGATTCCATTGATTATTAAGTATTTGCGTGTGTACTTGGACGTCCAGTCGGTGCTGGAAGTGGTTTCGTACGGCTGGGTCTCTGTTGCCTTTTAAGGGTCTCTCTCTCTCTCTCTCTCTCTCTCTCTCTCTCTCTCTCTCTCTCTCGTGTTTATTCTTTCGGTAACGTTTCCTAATAAGTAAAGGCCCTGGCTTCTGGTTGCTTATTCCCTTTATACATGGAGCTGTGTATATCTATCAACTGCTCGTGTTTGGCCTTTAAAGATCAGTATATGTCTTCGAAAGCTAGTGCTTGATAAATAGTTCTTTGGAATATATATATATATATATATATATATATATATATATATATATATATATATATATATATATATATATATATTCTTGCAATGCAAATAGAACTAATGACACCTGCATTGCTGATGCAGTTTGCCAAGAGATGCAGTTTAATTATCTAAAGTTTCCTCTAAAGCAAAACTGTCTACAGTTCTCATCTACAGTTCCATTTAAAAGATGGTTGATTACATTATGCGTTGCACGGTAAATTGTAGGCAGTCCGGAAGGTTCTCTATCATGGTAGTTCCCCAGCTGCGATGTTTTCTTCCTTTTACTTATTTACTCATATATTTTTTCTCTTCCCACCTAGCTGTCTAACTTCACCAACTTTACCTTTTCCCAGTTTTTACCTGTCCTCGATGGTCGTGTTAAACTCCATAAAGCGACGTTATTCTCCCAAATTTTAAAATTTTGAGTTTTGAACCTTTCATTCATGTCTCAAAGTTTCAAGCGAATATGCAGTGCATTTTTACCCCCTAGGCTATTCTCCTCGGATTTTGTAATTTATTTACCATTTTATCTCTTTATATATTTTATTATTTATTTATTTATTTATTTATTTATTTATTTATTTTATAATAACAAATTTCTTCTGTATTTTCCGAGGTAGAGCGAATTAGATATTAAAGGACATTTGTAGCTCGATGTTATGTATTTGAATCACGGTAATGTGATGTGACTCATATGAACACCATGTTTCTTTGGAAGATTGAATTTCAAGTTTGTGGTCCCTGTGGATTGTTCCACATGAATAGGGTTCACTTTTGAATTAATAATAATAATAATAATAATAATAATAATAAAATAATAATCAATAATAATAATAATAATAATAATAGTGTGCTGTTTAAATGTTCCAATAGATAAAACACTTTAAGGAACTTTCATCGGGAGTCTGTAACCCCATCGCTCGAATATCTTCGTATGCGTTCAGTGACCTGCCCAACCCACGATTATTGACGTCATTCTCTCTCTCTCTCTCTCTCTCTCAGCAGATTGACAGGATGATATATATGCGTGATAGTTTGGAATGACTGTGAGAGGTCTCTCTCTCTCTCTCTCTCTCTCTCTCTCTCTCTCTCTCTCTCTCTCTCTCTCGGACGGGGAGGTGGATAGAAGTGTGTTATAGTTTAGAATGGTTGTTGAAAACCCTAAGAGTGCTTTACAGTCGTTGATGAATCCTGATCCATGAATTATTTCTTTTGTGTCATTGTTTCGGCTCCCATTGTTTGCCGGCTATTTTTTGATTGATTGCTATCAAATCATTGCATTTGATATATTCCTTTGATGTTTCCTAGATGCGTTTCATCCAGCAAACAATTGTTTGTTTGGCTTGTTGGACAGAGGTTGATATTGACTTTTATATGTTTATTTGTCATGAAATCATTTATTTAATTTTTTGTCAAAGTATACCGTTGGATTCACGTGTATACGTTGCTTTGTGCCTCGTAAAGTTAATCAGATTTATTTGTTTTGACGCATCATTATCGTAATTTTTTTTTTTTTGGTAAATTCCCATACGGATTTAACCACAGAGAGTTCTTATTCCGTTGCAAGAACAATCTGAATGTAACAGACAATTTTTTTTCTCCATCTTCTAATATATTGGAAAGATTGCAACTTGAGGTTGCTTTTGAAACTGTATCTTATTTTTGTTTGTTTAATCAGCGCATGAGTCGATTCTATTGAGGGATGAGAGATGTGTATTTCTGGTGATAGAAGTTCACTCTCGACGTGGTTCGGAAGTCACGTAAAGCCGTTGGTCCCGTTGCTGAATAACCACTGGTTCCATGCAACGTAAAAACACCATACCAACAAACAAACAACAAGTGAGTAGGTGCAATGCCATTTTTGGTAATCCATTGCTAAGTGTGAATTTGGATGCCCTGCTAAATTATGAAGGCATTAATCTCTGCAAATGAAACTACTTATTTTTATTTTTCTCGAATAATCGTAAGCCACTGTAATATACATTTACTGGCGTAAATTGTGTACCATTCATATTGAAACCTTTGCGTCTTATAGAAAGAGTTGTAATATCTACTCATGTAACCCCCGTGGGTTCGTATTTAAACTATAATGAGTTCTAGAATCATAGATATTTTTGCCCCCTCTCTTAACAGTCACTGCAGCTGTGATATTTACGTACTGTGCTGTGCTTGTATTCTCAGAACTACTGCTTATTAATAAGTTTTATTGTCGGTCTTTGTAAGAATGTATTTACACAAACATCTACTGTGCATTTCCGCCCACTCGTTATCTAGAGTTGTACTGTTTTTTATTGCCACACTATATCCGTATATCATATATTTCTTAACCCTTTGATTTTCTCTTTCTTCACACATACAACACTTGTAGGCACTGCAAAAAGAAAAAAAAAGGGTCTCCTACAGTACATTACGCTTGGCAATGCAAATCAAGAGCTTAGGTGTTTCTTCCCCTCACAAAAGGCAGCCACACTTTCCCCTCCATAAAGAAGAATTGCCTTAAGAAACCCCTCATCCATTCGAGCTTATGCAAGTCTTACTCCTTATTGTCCTCACTCCGCATCTTCTTCGAAGCTCTTCTTTGTGTTCGCAGTGTCTCTCCGTAGGGGGATAGTGCCATCAGTGCACCTCACTCGCTGTACTGTGGGCATTACTTCAGGTTGTTTGCAGCGTGCCTTAGGCCCCTAGCTCCAACCCCTTTCGTTCCTTTTACTGTCCCTCCGTTCATATTTTCTTTCTTCCATCTTACTGAAACCTCTCCTAACAGTTGTTTGTTGGTGCAACTACGGGGTTTTCCTCCTGTTTTACCTCCTCGTTGGAAGAGTGGTTAAATTGCTCGCCAACGGATTCGGTAGTCGCGAGTTCGACTCTCCGCTCTGCCAACAAGGAATCAGAGGAATTTATTTCTGGTGATTAGAAATGAAGTCCTCCATATAATGTGGTTCTGATCCCACAATAAGCCGTAGGTCCCGTTGTTAGGTAACCAATTGGTTCCTAGCCACGTAAAAATATCTAATCCTTCAGGCCAGTCCTAGGAGAGCTGTTAATCAGCTCTGGTCTGGTTAAACTAAGATATACCTCACTTATACCTTCAAATCTTTTTACTCCCAATTACCCTCTCAGGGCTGGATGACTTCATAGGTCCCAGCGCTTGGCCTTCGGCCTAAATTCTGTATTCCAGTTCCAATTCCAACTTGATTCTTTAGCTTCATTTCCAGTTTACTCTCAAGAATGAGTTTCAACACTAAGAACTGTCACTATACACTTGTGACTGTTTCCTGACTGTCACTAGACTATTATGACTGCATGCAGACTGTTCACTGTACTGTTGTAACTGTATTCTGACTGTCACTATACTGTTATGACTGCATTCTGACTGTCACTGTACTATTGTGATTACATTCTGTCCCTCAGTATTCCATTGTGAGTGCATTATGACTGTCACAGTGCTATTGTGGCTGCATTCTGACTGTCACTATACTGTTTTGACTGCATTCTGACTGTCAGTGGTATTGTGACTGCATTCTGACTGTCACTATACTGTTGTGAATGCATTATGAATGTCTTTACTATTGTGACTGCATTCTAACTGTCACTATACTCTTGTGACTGCATGATAACTGTCAGTGGTATTGTGACTGCATTCTGACTGTCACTATACTGTTGTGACTGCTTTCTTACTATTTGTGACTAAATTCGGGCCGTACTGTGCCATTGAGACAGCATTATACTGTCACTATACCACTGTGACTGCTGTCTGATTGTCACTATACGATTGTGACGGCATTCAGAGTGGCACTGGGTTCTCTTTCACCCTGTGTTACCTTTTAGTGACACTTCTAAACCTCTCTGTTTGTTTGTGAATTTCGTTTTGTTAACCAGCTAAACTTAAGGTTTTTGGTAAACATGTAGCTCAGAGAGAGAGAGAGAATTTCCCTTGAATTTCTGGAGTTAATGAAGAGGAAATAGTTGCCACCTCACAGAAAATGGAGGAACTCCCCACAAAAAAAAAGTTTTATAGAGAATCCAGACAGTACGTTGGAATGCCCGATATCAGTTGCTATTGGTGTTCCTGAAGCGCTTGCAAGCATCATCATTCTCTTGATGATGACTCGTACGTGCAACCTTTATCGGAAATGAAATTCGAAACGAGAGACGCAATTTGTATGTTTATTTCATGATTGCAATGAAACAAATGTCGTTTGATGGGGTTGTGCGTTTTGGAAGTTACTAAAAGTACATTTTCAAGTTTTCGTAAATTTTTCATTCTTGGACCCTCTCACATTTAAGATTCATTTGAGTTGGAGTTATTTTGGAGAAGATTTTGATATTCTTTTAAATTTTATCATTCTTGAAGGGTTTCAATGTTAAAATTCTATTACATCTTGAGATTCCTTCATATTTTGAAATTATTTCGCACATAAGATTCTTTTAGATTGAGACATTCTTGCACATTTAAAAATTCTCTTTGCATTATAAAATTATTTCAGGTGTAAAATTATTTTGACATTTTAAAAATTACTTGAAATGTGAAATTCCATTGACATTTTGGCAATTTTTTTTTTTTTTTTTTTTTTTTTTTTTTTTGACATTTTAAGATTACTTGAAATGTAAATTTCCATTGACATTTTTGCAAAATTTTTTCGACATTATAAAATTACATGAAATATAAAATTCCATTGACATTTTGGCCTTATTTTCACATTTTGAAGTCTTTCTTGAGAATTAATGAACCAAGTAACGCCCATGAAAGCTGTTGTGCAAAGTACCAGCTTTTTTTTTTTTTTTTTTTTTCAATAGAAGTTTTAGAATAGGTCTCTCTCTCTCTGGGTTCCTTGTTTATATATATATATATATATATATATATATATATATATATATATATATACATGCTTATATATGTTTGTGTATGTATAACTCTCTCTCTTCCCAGAAAATGCTAGTCATTGTGCCTGGTTTCATTTTTCTTAATTTAAGGCAATAATCTTGTGTCAGAAAATACATAGAATAGCTTTTTTTTTTTTTTTTTTTTTTTTTTTTTTTTTTTTTTTACGCCAACGACCTTTTTTTTTTTTTGAAAAAAAACGTGCAATCGGACGTCACTCCTGAGAGGGACACGAGGCGAACGAGAAACAATCTCATTCATCCACGCGTAATTAAAACACCAGGACTCATTATCTTCTTCCCCCGTGTTTTTTTGTAACAATGAAACGGGTAATGGGCTACAAACCCCGTGTTCTGGGCCATTCGGAAACTTTCACCCCCTTACGGGGCAGGGAGATGATGCTGTCCTAATTTTTACTGTCTTACAGGAGCTATAAAGGGACTTTTGATGTTCTCAAGGAATGGGAGCGCCTTCACCATTTGGTTTGTGTGGCGGGAAGGGGGGGTGTGGGTGGGGGGGTTGGAGCATCTCCCTTTCCAAGAGGTCCATAATTCCTAATTAGGCGTTCAGATGCCCTAGGACGTGCTGCATTATTGATCAAAAACTTTTGGCATTTCTTGTGGCAACGCCGTCCAGAGATCATATCTTCATGCCACCGTGATCATGTCTTGATTCCACCGATGATGGTTTTAATTTCTTCTTGGCTATTGAATTAAGTCTGAATTGTTAAAGCATTTCGAATCCAAAGCTATTTCCGGTCTTTCGCCAATGAATGAATGTAACTCAGCCGCCTTGCTTCATTTTCCCCGTAGAGGGAACTGCGGTGCACTGTAGGCATTACTTAGGATTCTTTGCAACGTCCCTTCAGCCTCTAGCTGCAATATTTCTTCGAGATAACTTTCCAGCCTTTCCTAATAAATTTGTTTCAAAGTCTTTTAAACTTCCTTTACTCTCAATTTCCCTTTCAGCGCTGAATTAACCTCTTAGGTTGTAGTGATTGGCCTCTGGCCTAAATTTGACATTCCACTCCTCAACTTACAACTCACAGAGCGTTGGCGTCTTCATAAAAAGTGGGAAGTAATTTCGTGATAATGGATATTTTTTTTCACTAGTAACAGCAATTAATATGCAGTGTAAAAGAAATAGAACGACGAAAAATCATGAACAAACAACCAACCTATTAAAAAACTCATTCCTTCACTAGAGAATGTTTGGTTATACTCTTAGCTGTTTACAAAATGTGTGTATGTTTTTTTTATGTAAACGTTCAATGAGCGATGTTACAGGATGCCTTAATGGACTTTTATTGTAATCTCTCTCTCTCTGTTTTGATATGTGTTGCTTCCCTCGTAAATAAAACAGATTTTATGAAGTTTCGAAGAGTAGTGTTGTAGACATTCGTAAATCTCTCATCTCTTTCACTTTTGGGATCCTTATATATATATATATATATATATATATATATATATATATATATATATATATATATATATATATATGTATATATGATATCATTCGAGCTACAAATGTCCTTTAATATCATATTCACTCTACCTCGGTACATATATGAAAATATATCAATTCCCGAGGTGAATATGATATTAAAGGACATTTGTAGCTCGAATGATTTATATGAATCACGGTGATGTGATAAATATCTATATATCTATATATATATATATATATATATATATATTATATATATATATATACTATATATAATCAGTTAATTGGATATTCTATACGGCTGACATGTTTGAAGCATATCTGGATCTTTCCCAGATAGTGAAGGTAGGATGAAACCCCATTATAAACCATCTGAGGGGTCCCCACTATAACCCTGCCAAGTTTCATGCCAATCGGACCAGCTGTTTGACCGTGATTGAATGACAGACGGACTGACGGACGTAAACGCCCATTATAGTAAGAATATTATTATTATTATTATTATTATTATTATTATATTATTATTATTATTATTATTATTATTATTATTATTATTGAACAATCCCGCAGGTGTCATGGACTTGAAGTCCAATTATCCAAAGAAACTTTTTTTTTTTATATTACTTCTTTTAAGCTACTATCCCAACTACTTTCACTCGAAGTCTGGGAGATCTTTATCGTCGGGTAAGTAATCAGTTGGGTAACAAATCAGGCTACCGGGGGTCTTGGGGGCGCATATCCCCCTGGAAATCTTTTTAGGGAGTTAAATGGATTAATCGATCTCATTTGCATCTCCGATGAGGTTCGTTGCCGTAGTAGTTTTGAAGAGGACCTCTTCATTAGGTTTTATCTTTTCCGTCGTTTTTATGTTAATTGGACATTATCGGACAGTTCAGTTTTAATTTTTTCACTAGTTTTCATTCGATGCTAAAGAAAATAATAATGCTAAAAAAAAATAAAAAGTTTAATATGCATTTCCCTGATAGTGTTACTTGATGTGTTTGGATAGCGAGTGTCAATTATAATGTAGTGGATTTCATAAGAGGACGTCAGAGATATTTATGGTTGAGTAAGTTACTTACTATATTTTTTCATATCTTTATATTATTTTCCATAAAACAATTGCTAGGTGTTAAATACATACCTCTTAAAACGAAACAACAAAGGAAAAGGAAATAAATAAATAAATGAATAATATGTTGTTAAATACATACCCCCTTACAGAAACATTTACAGGATGTTAAATACATACTCCTTTAAAAAATTAGGAGAAAGACATTTACAGGATGCCAAATACATATTCCTAAAAAAAAAGCCGTATAAATTTCATTAAGACATATCCACGTTTATATACAATGTGTGTATAAGTAATATATTATTTTTGCTTATATCTTTGTTAGTACTAAGTATTTGTCAGTATTAAGTATAGTGGGTATAATGCTGCTCTTTGCTTATATCTGTGTCAAGTGTTAATTATGTTACAGTATTTCGTTAGCCAGTGTACAATACTGTAAATGAAATGACTAAACAACACATCGCACAAGGTATTCAGTTATAAAACAAGGCGTGATGCGACCTCCAGCTTACTCGAGACGCTTGCTAACATCTACGGCCAAATAGAGCGTTGTTTCGCGAGCGATAATTAGATTGAATGCGCTATACTTTATTAGAAATCATAAGTTCTGTACTGTTTAACTTGCACATTATTTATTTTTTACATTTTCATTTCAATAAATAAATCATAAATATCCTATCCTGAAATTCCTGCATCTTTAACTCGACGCGAAACACTTTTCAGACCTATTTAGGCTTTTCTATAGGGGTTTCCTACCCTCTCCTCTCTCTCTCTCTCTCTCTCTCTCTCTCTCTCTCTCTCTCTCACAACAAGAACAATAATAACAACAAAGTAGTTTGTAGGCTTACTCCCAGAATAAGCGAAACGTACAAAAGCATTGTCATTTATTTTACAAGTTTCAATAGACAGAGAAAGGCTGCTTTTATACTTCGGGAAATCTAAAACTCATTTGGATTTTTCTTCTTTCAGGTTGGTAGCGTTTGATGCTAATGTAATCAGGGCAAGAACACTCCCTAGGGAGAAGGTAAGGAGACAGCCAAAGTTTTTTTTTCTTTTCTTCGAATTAACCCAGAAAATTTTTATGTTTTTTTTTTTCTACGTTCGTTACTTTGCAATTTCCTCGTTGGTGCGTCCGCCGGAGATTTATGTTTTTATTTGTTTGTTTGTTTGGTTTGTCCTTATGGAATGAAAGGGAGAGAGGTTGTGTGAAACTAATGATGTCATTTATATGCATGACGAGGGCCTTATTTGTCGATAGATATTGTTTTGGGAGTTGGTCAGTCCAAATATTGCGCGGCCGTCATCGGCACCAGGCTGTAGCGTTGACAGGTCTGCTTTTATGGAGAATGCTTGTTTTCCTGGCGCTGTGCTTGAGCGAAAATCATGGGTAATTTGATCTATAAAACAGAGAGAGAGAGAGAGAGAGAGAGAGAGAGAGAGAGAGAGAGAGATTTGGAAATTATGGAACCAAGAAAGCAGACAGAGACACCGGATGAAAGTGAGTCATAACCAGAGAGAGAGAGAGAGAGAGAGAGTTGGAAATTATGTAATCTGAAGATGGAAGAAAGATAGGAGATAGAAAAACCAGATAAAAGATGTTTCAGGAGAGAGAGAGAGAGAGAGAGAGAGAGAGAGAGAGAGAGAGATTTGGAAATTATGGAAGCAAGAAAGCAGAGACACCGGATGAAAGTGAGTCATAACGAGAGAGAGAGAGAGAGAGAGAGAGAGAGAGAGAGAGAGATAGAGAGAGAGAATTTGGAAATTATGACGGTGGGATTTTTTCCAATATAGTGAGGTCGACAGAATAGCAAAAAAATTAATGTACCACTTAACCCGGGAGAGGAAATATATTGCGCTCTCGCGAGCGGCGTTCGAAATCCAGACAGTTTTTTGGGGGGGCGTCTGCTCTCTTAATATACTCCGGGAATGGATGTTTGAATGAGATGCTTCAAGTGTTAGCTTTCATTTTCGAACACGAAATAGTAGGCGGCGTGAATGAGACACTATAATTTGCAGTCAGTGATGAATCTGACTCGCGAATTTAATTGCACTTATTATGTGACACGTTCAGACGAGCGTTGCTCGTTATTCATTTGTTTATATTTGTGTTTTATATATATATATATATATATATATATATATACATATATATGTTTATAAATATATATATATATATATATATATATATATATATATATATATATCTATATATATATAATATGACTGGTAAAAGTGTTCTGTAACAACAGAATTCCATCTAATAAAAGGAGCCCATAAAAACACCAAATGTAGAGAGAAAAGTACTATATTTCAGAGACTGCTGTCTCTCTCTTCAGGTAATATGAATGAGAAAAGTTTACAGAAAAGGTGGTATTTATCACCAAGAGATTCGTCCACAAGTAAGCCCAATTTAGGTCAGCCCCCCTGATAATCTTCCTTAATCTTCTTAGCTTGGTTGAATGAACACTGCGTCGACGATGTCGGAGTCCAATTCCCTTTTGAGATGTTCATTACCTGCTTCTCTTTATTAAGGCCGATTCCATCATTTGACTCTTGTACCGGCAGTGCTGCTATAAATTACACGTGACATATTCCACCGTTTATTCTATGGTTATGTTCATTTATATGATTGAAAATAGCCGAGTTCTGTTGTCCATACCTAACTGACCGTTTGTGTTGTATTAATCTCTGGGGAAGTGATTTACTGTAAAATCCGATGTTAAGATTGGTCACAGTCCTGGCATGGGATCTCATATACCCCAGAGTCTTTGGGCGATGTCTTTTGTTGGACGTTAATCAGGGATTTGGCTAAGGTATTTGGGTAGGTAAATGCAAAAGGGTTGGATTTCCCAAGGGTGTGAGTTACTCTCTTAATCGTCTCCAGGTGGGGAATTTTTATTTTATTGTTGGGTGTGTCTCTGGTCTTGTCTTTAGGGGTCGGTAGAAAATTACGTTTGCTTTTGAATTGCTTTCTCAATTATATGGTCAGGATACTTTAAAGATGAAAGTTGCTTGCGAATTAGTTCAAATTCTTTTTCCAGGAAAATCTGGGGAACAAATTCGTAAGGCTCTTAAGAATAGGTTGCTAGCTAGACCTATCTTGATGGTATTGTCATGATAGCTAAAATAGTGAATATATGAAAGTGAGAACGTTGGTTTCTGTATATGGTAAATTTGTATTCTGTCGTGTCTCTGATTATTAAAACATCAAGAAAAGGAATTTTGTTGTCTGTTTCCCATTCAACTTTAAATTTGATGCTGGGCACTAATGCGTTTAATTTTGAGAGGAATTCATTAAAATTACCCCACTTATTATCCCAAAATGTTAGTATGTCATCCACGTATCTCATCCACAGCATGTTTTGGGTTTTATTGCATTTATTACTGTAGTTTCAAAGTATTCCATGTACAGATTGGCTAAAATAGGACTTAAAGGACTACCCATACTACACCCGAATTTTTGCTTGTAGAATGATTCCCGAATGAAAATACGTTATTAGATGCACATAATTCAACTAACTTTATTATTTTGTCAAGTGCCAAAGGGAAATGATCTGAATAGGGGGATAATTTTTCCCTTAAAAACTGAAGAACGTCCTGTACTGGTACTTTTGTGAATAGGGAGTCTACGTCAAGGCTTAAAAGTTTTATGTTGTGAAGTGGTATATGTGCTTCTCTGAATTTGTGACAAAAGTCTTCCGAATGTTTGATGTGACTGGGAGAAAAAGTGCCTAAAAAAGGAGAAAGGAGGCCAGCTAACCATTTAGAAATTTTGTAATTGAAAGCTCCGGCGCATGAAACGATGGGTCTGAATGGAAGATTGTCTTTGTGAGTTTTGGGAAGACCATAAAAGTAGGGTAATTTAGGATTAATTACTTTAAATTTCTCTAATAGTTCAATACTCTAAATTGGCTTACTTGTGGACGAATCTCTTGGTATAAATACCACCTTTTCTGTAAACTTTTCTCATTCATATACCTGAAGAGAGAGACAGCAGTCTCTGAAATATAGTACTTTTCTCTCTACATTTTGGTGTTTTTATGGGCTCCTTTTATTAGATGGAATTCTGTTGTTACAGAACACTTTTACCAGTCATTGTCAGCCCATTATGGAATTCAACCGCCTTTCCACGATTCTTCACTCACTTCCAGAAGTCAAGCCAGTTTTCCGCAAGTTTGAAAAAGAACTGAACAGACTACACCGGCTGAAAAACCAAAAACACTTTTTGGAAGAATGCCTCAAAGAACAAGTACTTCCAAAAATGTACGGATTCGGGAGATGGACTCTGCAGTCAAACCCCTTCCCTCTATCACACAAGATTTTCCTGGAAGAAAGAATCACCAATACGAGAAACGACATCTTCGTGCTACGCAGAGTGATATATGGAACTCAATCTAATCTTCGCCTCCTCACTACGGACCACGTATACAGGTATCTGATTTCATTCTGTTCCGACATTGCTGCCTATAATAGCGTGACTCATTCCAACAGACTTTTACGCAAGTTAAATAACCTAATAGATAATAGCGCATGGAATAATCTTGAACAACAAGACAAAGTTTTAAACTTATCCAACACCCCCCTTACTGTAAATCAACATTTAGTTTTAAATTTAGGCTTATCCTTTGCCCTAATGCCAGACCGCAAAAACAACCTAGACTTCATAGTGGCTTTTGATAAATTCATATCTGACAAAAACTACAGCCGTGAAGAGATATGTTTAAAAGGAGTGTTACTAAATGCTTTAACTGACCTTCATAAGAAATATCCTGTTCCCCGCAGATTCATGATAGCCATCCACTCGCTAAAAAAGTTAGATGTTATAATAAGTAGATCCGACAAAGACGGCAAAATTGTAATAATGGACAAAGACTTCTTACCTCGACAAAATCAACCAGCTCCTGAGCGACACAAATACTTACGAAAAACTGACGAAAAATCCCCTCCAGAACGTTCCCACAGAATTTTTTCGGAAAGTAAGATTAATTGGCCAAGACAAAAGAGTATTGAACTATTAGAGAAATTTAAAGTAATTAATTCCTAAATTACCCTACTTTTATGGTCTTCCCAAAACTCACAAAAGACAATCTTCCATTCAGACCCATCGTTTCATGCGCCGGAGCTTTCAATTACAAAATTTCTAAATGGTTAGCTGGCCTCCTTTCTCCTTTTTTAGGGCACTTTTTCTCCCAGTCACATCAAACATTCGGAAGACTTTTGTCACAAATTCAGAGAAGCACATATACCACTTCACAACATAAAACTTTTAAGCCTTGACGTAGACTCCCTATTCACAAAAGTACCAGTACAGGACGTTCTTCAGTTTTTAAGGGAAAAATTATCCCCCTATTCAGATCATTTCCCTTTGGCACTTGACAAAATAATAAAGTTAGTTGAATTATGTGCATCTAATAACGTATTTTCATTCGGGGAATCATTCTACAAGCAAAAATTCGGGTGTAGTAGGGGTGGTAGTCCTTTAAGTCCTATTTTAGCCAATCTGTACATGGAATACTTTGAAACTACAGTAATAAATGCAATAAAACCCAAAAACATGCTGTGGATGAGATACGTGGATGACATACTAACATTTTTGGGATAATAAGTTGGGGTAATTTTAATGAATTCCTCTCAAAATTAAACGCATTAGTGCCCAGCATCAAATTTAAAGTTGAATGGGAAACAGACAACAAAATTCCTTTTCTTGATGTTTTAATAATCAGAGACACGACAGAATACAAATTTACCATATACAGAAAACCAACGTTCTCACTTTCATATATTCACTATTTTAGCTATCATGACAATACCATCAAGATAGGTCTAGCTAGCAACCTATTCTTAAGAGCCTTACGAATTTGTTCCCCAGATTTCCTGGAAAAAGAATTTGAACTAATTCGCAAGCAACTTTCATCTTTAAAGTATCCTGACCATATAATTGAGAAAGCAATTCAAAAAGCAAACGTAATTTTCTACCGACCCCTAAAGACAAGACCAGAGACACACCCAACAATAAAATAAAAATTCCCCACCTGGAGACGATTAAGAGAGTAACTCACACCCTTGGGAAATCCAACCCTTTTGCATTTACCTACCAAATACCTTAGCCAAATCCCTGATTAACGTCCAACAAAAGACATCGCCCAAAGACTCTGGGGTATATGAGATCCCATGCCAGGGACTGTGACCAATCTTACATCGGATTTACAGGTAAATCACTTCCCCAGAGATTAATACAACACAAACGGTCAGTTAGGTATGGACAACAGAACTTCGGCTATTTTCAATCATATAAATGAACATAACCATAGAATAAACTGGAATATGTCACGTGTAATTTATAGCAGCAACTGCTGCCGGTACAAGAGTCAAATGATGGAATCGGCCTTAATAAAAGAGAAGCAGGTAATGAAACATCTCAAAAGGGAATTGGACATCCGACATCGTCGACGCAGTGTTCATTCAACCAACGCTTAAGAAGATTAAAGGAAGATTATCAGCGGGGTGACCTAAATTGGCTTACTTGTGGACGAATCTCTTGGTATAATACCACCTTTTCTGTAAACTTTTCTCATTCATATACCTGAAGAGAGAGACAGCAGTCTCTGAAATATAGTACTTTTCTCTCTACATTTTGGTGTTTGTTATGGGCTCCTTTTATTAGATATTATTAATATATAAATATATTATATATATATATATATTGTGTGTGTGTAAATCTGTATATTTACATATATAATGGTTATATATATATATATATTATTATATATATATAGATATATATATATATATACACACACAAATACATATACAGACACATACATACATATTACATACTATATATATTTTAGTGTATGTATGCATTCATATATCTATATAATATATATATATATATATATATATATCTATATACACACACACTATCAGACGGACTGACAAGCAAACTAACAGGCTCGGTAAATGCATAGTAATCATTCCAAATTCGGTTCGTGTACTTTCATAATTGCGTTACCTTGTACAGAACAACTCGATTTGTCTGATTCTGTACAAACGATGAATTTTAATGGAACGTCCTCCTTGCATTCTCGTCCCTCCTGACATCCTGTCTTGTACCTTTATTTCACTCCTTTTTTTTCTGTCCGTCCTCATATCTTAAGAATTGCTGAGGCTAGATGGCTGCAAATTGGGATGTTGATCATCCATCCTCCAGTCATCAAACATACCAAATTGAAGCCCTGTAGCCTCAGTCATTTTAATTTTATTCAAGGTTAAAGTTAGCCATAATCGTGCCTCTGGCAGCTATATAGGACAGGCCACCACAGGGCCGTGGTTAAAGTTTCTTGGGCTGCGGCTCATACGGCATTATACCGAGACAACCGAAAGATAGATCTATTATCGGTGGCCCTGATTTTACGCTTGTTTTCGTTATATACAATTTATACAATTTACGTTACTTTTCATTGGTCTTATTTTATAAAGGTGGTGACCTCTGGGATAGTCTATAAGTCTGCCTTACTCATGAGTCACTTTCCTGCCTTGTTGGTGCATTTTGTCTGATTTCTCATTGCTGTTGTTGCTGCCTTGCGGATGTAGGCGTGTTCGCTTTTGTCTCTCGCGTCCTTGTGAAGGTGAGAATTTAGTGGAAATGCCAATGTCATTGTCTGGGCGAGTACATGTATTTTATATATATACCTATATATATATTTATTTATTTATTTATATACAATACACACACACACACACACACACACATATATATATATATATATATATATATATTATTACTTATATTTATATTTATATAATAATATACACTTGTATAAAATGATCCTGCGGTCATAGCAGTATCGGCCTTTCCTCACAAGGGTGGGAGCAACCTATCTGGGTGTGTTTCCGGAAGGCTCAGTTGCCTACCTGGAAGTTAGTCGATTGATGGGGGTTAGGTACAGGTACGAGGGATGAGAGGGTATGAATTCTGTCTTCAAAGAATTGGTTAGAACCAGAAGGTCACAAAGTAATAGAGAGAGAGAGAGAGAGAGAGAGAGAGAGAGAGAGAGAGTTACAAGGAGTTACAAGGATTAGGATGTCTCGAAGACTTGTTAGTCCATCCGAGGAGACAGCGTGTGATCACTGATCTCTAGAAGCAGGTTTTACTGTTCATTCAGTGTCCTAAATGATTTTGTCTAGCTTTCTTTTAAACTCCTTCACACTTGCTGTTTACAACTTCTGGTGGCAGTTTATTCCACGTGTCACATATCTTGTATGTAAAGAAGTTCCCACAATGAGATGTGTTGAATCTCCTCAGTTCTAGTTTCCATTCACGTATAACGTAAATAGGTTACTGTCTACTTTTGTTTTGCCTTTCAGTATTTTAAATGTTTCTATTAGTTGTCCTCGCAATCGTCGTGTTTCTAAGTCATACATGTTCAGGCTCTCTAGTCGTCTTTGGTAACCTATTTGCCTGATGGATGGAATTAACTTTGTGGCTCGTGCTTGTACTCCTTCTAATCTATTTATGTCCTTTCTTAGTGTTGGTGACCAAAACTGTACTTCATATTCAAGACGAGGTCTAACTATTGATGTGTAGAGAGAAAGAAGGGCGAGAAAGAGCAGAAAAGAGCATGAGAGAGAGAGAGAGAGAGAGAGAGAGAGAGAGAGAGAGAGAGAGAGAGGTCATATATAGTAGATGAAATATAATAACTCATAGAGGTAGGATATTGAAATAAGAGCAAAAAAGAAGCCGTGACAGAAATACAGCAACTTGTTAATGCATTGGTGCCTTTTGCAGTTTAAAGGTGCATTACGCTTTCTCACTTTCTCTCAAGGGCCTCAGCATCCATGACGCTGCAGGAGAGGGAATTTAAAAGACTTTCCAGGGACTGGGAACCACTGTGCCACCTCGTGGTTTTTTTTTTCTGGCCTTTTTTTCAGATTTTTAATATTTTGGATTTTTTTTGTCTTTTAGGTTCTTTTTTAGTCTGAAATTTTTTATGTCTAACATTTTTTGTCTAGTTTTTTGTCTTAGATTTTTCAGTCTAAAAATTTTTAGTCTTAGATTTTTTCGTCATTTAGAATGTCTTCAGTCTTTTAGAGATTTTTCGTAGCATTTTAGACGTGCTAATCTTTAATGTTTTTTCCAGAATGATTTTTTTAGTCTTTGACTTATATTATAGTCATAGTTTTTTTAGTCTTCTGTTCTTTTTAGGCTTCTACAGTTTTCTTAATTAAAGTATAAGTTATGAGTTCTGTACCAATGTACTACTTCTGGAAATGCAATGGTATACATACATCAGATGGATTGATATTCTATGCACAGTGTTGCATGTATGTATAAGTATTCATGAATAGCCTCCGTGTATAGTGTATGTATTTTTACCTTAAAACCATTGAAATTAATCAGCATGTTATTATTATTATTATTATTATTATTATTATTAATATTATTATTATTCAATCTTCTAAAGGTGTCATTTGAAAGAAATTAACAGAACGTAATGGGGAATACAGAATGGAAGAGAGATCGGTTATTAGGAAATGAAAAAAATACCTTAAAATGTGAATAACAGATATTAAATCATTAAAATCCCCAATTTCCTTGCAGCAAAAAAAACCGTAACTTGGAAAAGTTATTTGATGACGATACCTGCAATTTGTGTCGGTCGCATGTTAGACGCTTATGACATTTTCTATTGATCTCTTGAGGAAGGGATTCATTATTACCGAGCGAAGTTAGTAGCAGCGGTAGTGGTATAGGCGACTTAAGAGTATCGAGATATATACTATACTTTTTTTTTTATTTACATTTTCGTCTTTAAGGGACTCTGTGTCCTGGTTGGAGCCGAGATTGAAATGGTCTGGAATTGGGCAAAGTAGGAAGGAAATGTGAAAAGGGAGAGTAAGTGGAAAAGGGAAGTGGAAGATGGAAGAAAGAGAGGAGACAGGGACGCCGGATAAGATATGTATCAAAACGAAACAGAGAGAGAGAGAGAGAGAGAGAGAGAGAGAGAGAGAGAGAGAGAGAGAGAGAGAGAGAGTCTGGGAAGGTGGGTGTGGTTGGAACGAGACGAAACTTGCAGTCGGCGCTCAGGTGTGTGCCAGTGGTACCTCAAGCGACGTTTCTAACTTATAATGATGATGACGATGTTGGGGATTATGATGATACGAGTGCTCATACGGTGGATGGAGATACACCAACACCGTCATCATCATCGTCCTCGTCATTATCATCATCACTCCCACCATCACCATCACCATCAGCAACATGTCGGCGCCCAGTCACCTTGCAACGTCAGAGCGTCTTTTATCTGCGTTGGCTGACGCACGATGATGCTCTGGTTTTGTCTGTGTGGGTGATGCCTTTCTCTCTCTCTCTCTCTCTCTCTCTCTCTCTCTCTCTCTCTCCTTCTTCTTCTTCCTTAATGTCATCGCAGCTATACTAATTAGCGGTATAGCTCTCTCTCTCTCTCTCTCTCTCTCTCTCTCTCCTCTGTAGCCTTTTCACTGTTTGATGCCTCTGTTTACCTCGTTACCACCGGCCTCTCCTTAACTTAAAGGGGGCCACTTCGGGTTGCGCCCCCCGCCCCCTGGCCCTCCGTAAGGTGGTACGCCTCCTCCTGCTCCTCCTCCTGCTCCTCCTCTCCTCCTTCTGCCGTTCATTTCTTGTTTTTTTCCCTCTTCTTCTTGCCTTTCGGCTATGTGTTGTAGTCCCGTCTGCCTGCCTTGCGGACCTTATCATCTCTCTCTCTCTCTCTCGTCTCTCTCTCTCACAGACGCACACGCTAATATAAATATATATATATATATATATATATATATATATATATATATATATATATATATTATAGTGAGTTTATTTTCTCAAACGAACATATACATTATATGTATATGTAATTCATAATATATGTTTGTGTTTGAGAACATAAACTCACTATAATATATATATATATATATATATATATATATATATATATATATATAGATATATATATATATATATATGTGTGTGTGTGTGTGTGTGTGTGTGTGTGTGCGTGTGTTAACATAGTGTCTGTGTTCACATCTGCATACATTCTTCTATTTCGTCTCTTCCTTTTATCGCGGACAAATTCTTTAAAATCCTTCAACAAAAGTGCAATGGATGCACGATGCTCAAGGCAGCTCCCCGGTCCCACTCGCCCAAAAAGCGGTGGTAGGAATGGCCCATTCGGATTTTGACCAATCGAATAAAAATTGGCCTCTGCAAATATGCCGAGTATATAGACAGCGCTGGAATGATGTGAGGCTGGCGACGGATGAGAGAGAGAGGAGAGAGAGAGAGAGAGAGAGAGAGAGAGAGAGAGATGCAAGGTTGGTACAGATAAATGTGGGTGTGTATATATACAGAGGAAAACGATAGAGAGGAAGTAGTGAAGCTGAGAGAGAGAGAGAGAGAGAGAGAGAGAGAGAGAGAGAGAGAGAGAGAGAGAGAACAGTGAAAGCTGACAGTGAGGGAGAGAGATAGAGAGAAGATTGAGGCTGATAGAGAAAGAGAGAAATGAGGCTGAGAGAGAGAGAGAGAGAGAGAGAGAGAGAGAGAGAGAGAGAGAGAGGGGTGTTTCCAGCCAAGACACAAACACACTCACCGGCCGCAGTCACCCACCACCTGTGCCGTCGTGAGAATCTCTCTTCTGTTGAGAAATTGAAAAGTTTCGTGTTTGTGTGTGTATGTGTGCGAGTCAGTGTTTGTTTGTTTATTTATTCGAAGCACGCGCCTCCATACATGTGACTGGTGGGGCGACTACTATTATTCTCTCTCCTCTTTCTCTCTGATTGGATAGGACCCCTTTCAGATATCCTGTTGGTGGAGCCGAAGGAACCTTATTGGTGTCTGTCAGGTTGCTCGGGGGGACCAGAGTAGAGGGAAGGGGTGTGTGTGTGTGTGTACTATAGGATGGCGAGGCCCCGGTTTTTGAAAGCAGCCTAAGAGTGGGAATCGGAGACACAGCAGGAGGAGGATATAGTAGACGATTCAAAATACGTCGTCCTGGGGAAGTGTTTTTATTTTCCCTCCTCATTCGGTCGTCAGCATCAAGGTAGAGAGAGAGAGAGAGAGAGAGAGAGATTCCGAGAGGCACCGAATAATAAAGAGAAGATTTCTTACGCTGCGTTCATCCAAAAAGATAGAGAGAGAGAGTGAGAGAGAAGAGAGAGCGAATTGAAAGAGATATTTATCCCTTCGTCAAGTGTCACCTCTGTCGATTTACTCGAAGGTGGGAAAAAAATCAGTTATCCTGGACCAAACCTCGCCGCCCGTAACTTAACCAATTCTTCAGCTTATTGGATTCCGTTGCTGCTGCCTGTTTTTCTTGACGCAGGTAAGTGAATATATATATATATATATATATATATATATATATATATATATATATATATATATATATATATATATATATATATATGGTTGTGGTTTTTTCTGTGTCCATTACATTTGCAAATGATTTTAGGCTAACTCGATTTGTCAGTGTTTCCTGTGCCGTTAACCGCCAGAATGTATCTCCTATCCGAAGGTTGGGCGTCACTGAAATTCGTCTCACCTTTCACTAGGTACAGACCATGAAATTTCTTTTGACTTTCAGCTGCATATTTTGTTTTGACGTATTAGGTGTTCAACGACTCACCGGCCATTCTGATAATGCGTTCTGCTTCAGGATCGTTTACTTTGGGACTTACTCCCTCCCCCCCTCTCTCTCTCTCTCTTTCTCAGGCCGTTCACACCTCCTTCGTCGGTATGCGCGAGAGTTTTGGTTTGCAAACATAAACATTGCCTCGCTCGCTGCCATGTGGCGTTCGTTATCCTCACGCCCATTTTCTGTCAGTGCTTGTGCCTCGCCCAGTGGTTGCCATGCCAAGGTATGGGACTGGTTGCCTGGAGGGCCTCATGGTAGGTAGGTAGGTAGGTACCAATAGGTTTTGCTTGTTCATCGCTCGCACTTGCGCGCCAGTTTCAATGCAGTTGCTCGCTCCGTTCTGTTTTGCTTCGGTCTTGGGCAGTTCTTGTTCTGGGAACTCCTGCCTGCTTGCTTGCGTTTAGTTTGCCCCCGCGTGTTCCTATTGTCTTGGTCGTCGTTAGTTTCCGCGACGACAAACATTTGTCTTGATTGTATAATCTATCGCATTGGTGGCCGTTTTAAACGTTCATACTTAAGCACAGGGATGATTCCGCAGAATTCGAGCTTTGTTGGCAGTCGGTATTGTCGCTTTTGTCGCGCCAACGTAACATTGTTGTAAGCCCAATGTAAACAAAAGTACCACCATGGGTGGGGGTTGGGTCTAGTCTGCATCACATCTATACTCGTCCACGTTTACGTCGGCGAGGCTTAAAGAAGCTATCATTGTCGCAATAAACGGAGATTGGAAGCTCCAGTTGCTCGGCACGTTTTTATATTATAAGTATACTTTGCTGTGGGCGCTTTGCGCAGCAGTCTCCTCGAAGATGTCCTCTTCTGTCGTGTTTGAGAAGCATCCCACAAGGATACTACCCTCCACCAAGGGGTTGTAAGAGTCTAATCCTCTGGGCTGATCTTTGAACCCTTCACCTAAATACCTCGTGCATTATCATGCATCACGCGCGTCTCAAAGCGCCCTTGTCCACCCATGCTGCCTGCTGCCACACCTGCCCCAACTCCGCCCCTCCCCCACCTCAATTCCCACCACCTAGCGCAACAATTTTCTCATCCTACGTCTCCATTTGCATGTTGTCTCTTTGATTGGTTGCTCATTTGAAGGCGGGAGTCGCCTCCTCGCATGCGAAGTGTCTAGCTCACATAATCTGGGAGTCTGGTCTTCCCGGAAGGATTATGTTAATGTGGAGAATTCTTGCGTTTACGTCACTTGTGTTACCTTTGGAATTTGGAATGTCTTCAGTGATTACTGATTCGAAAACTGTGACGTCGGGGTGGCACCAGGTGTTTGCCTCAGGTAGAGATATTATGGTACTGACGAGGTGGCCTGGTTGTCTTAATATTTATTAAGTTTTTTATTTATTTATTTATTTATTGTTTAGTAACAGAGTTCAAAGCATACTTGCAGCTGTAAGGTCGTCGTTTAGAATTCATTACTAAGTTTCCATAATACATAGCGGATGAAGCTCGCAAATTCTATAAATTGCTTCAAGTCCTTGTTTATTATTGGAACCGCACATCATGTCAGTGTTAAGGATTCATGCTCAATTCTATTGTTTGGAGAATGGAATGTGCAGTCGCATCGTTGTTGTCATGTCAGATTTGGTTCTATAAGAAACCTCTGTTTAATGAAACTCATCTGTTTAATTGCTTTTCATGGAGGTGACCTTGTCGGGTTTTTACACAACACATGTTATGGGTCTGCTCCGAATTTAACTTGTAAACTTGTCAACAACATGCTATTTAAAGACTATAAATACGGCTTCTACATCGAGTCCCTATGGTAGTTATTCTCTTTATCAGCCATCTTGCAATTAGCCCTTTTTGTTAGTTATTCTCTCTATCAGTCATCCTGCAATGGAATCCTTCTTGGCAGTTATTCTGTCTTGTGAGTCTTCCTGCAATGAGTTGTTTTTTTATAGTTATTCTTTTTGGTAGTTATTCTCTCTTATCAATCATCCTACAATAAGTGCTTTTTGGTAGTTATTCTCTCTTATCAAACATCCTAAATTAAGTTCGTAGTTATTCTCTATCAACCATCCTGCAATAAGTTCTTTTGGTAGCTATTCTCTCTTATCATTCATCCTACATTAAGTTCCCATTTGTAGTTAATTCTCTCTAACAGTCATCCAACATTAAGTTTCTCTTGGCAGTTATTCTCTATCAACCATCCTGCAATAAGTTATTTTTGGTAGTTATCCTCCATCAACCATCCTGCAATAAGTTATTTTTGGTAGTTATCCTCCATCAACCATCCTGCAATAAGTTCCTTTTGGTAGTTATCCTCCATCAACCATCCTACAGTAGGTTCTGTTTGGTAGTTATTCTCTATCAACCATCCTGCAATAAGTTTCCCTTGGTAGTTATCGTCTATCAACCATCCTCCCATAAGTTCTTTTTGGTAGTTATTCTCTCTTATCAATCATCCTGCAATAAGTTCTTTTTGGTAGTTATTCTCTCTTATCTCTCATCTTACATTAAGTTCATTTTGGTGGTAGTTATTCTCTCTTATCAATCATCCTACATTAAGATCATTTTGGTAGAAATGTAGTTTTCTTCTTCTGGACTAAAGCCGTGATAAAACTGCCTTTGGGTATTAAAAGCAGCTTCTCAGTTTTCATTCAATCTTTAGTGTAAAATTACTCATGGATTTATCTTGTTTAATTTTGATACCCTTCTTGTAGCAAATTTGAAAACCTCTGACTTCCCCTTTCCTTTTAATGTACTGCTTATTATATGTACTTTTTACAGCTATAGTTATAAGTTTTTCGTAAACGTATTACGATTTTATATTGAGATTCAACGTTGGACATTTTCCCCTCCTTGGAAGTGACCGTTTAGAAGAAAATTACAAGAAAATAGGAGGATTCTGATGGTTATAATGCCGGGCTACATTTCGGGAGACTCCGTGGTTTCTTTACCTCGTTGTTGTTGTGTAACTTTTTAATCCCTTTAAATCAGCCCTTCCTATCGTAGGCCTAACGAAACCATCGCCAATTAGCCGGGTTTGACTTCTCATTCGTTTCCGTAGGCTTATCTCCACTGAAATGACGGAGCCCATACCTTCGGTTATTCTGAGCACCTGCCGAGTTTCACTTTCTGTTTTAGATGTTTCGTTGTTGTTTTTCGTAATCATTCGAGCTTCCAGTGATGGAGGTTTTTTTTTTATATATATATATATATAAAAAATAAAGACGCTAATGACATCGCCC
>NC_061107.1:83329059-83361559 GCF_015104395.2 Macrobrachium nipponense | reverse complement strand
GATATACAATGGTTCGTCGTTTGCCACATGTAATTATTATAAATGTTCGCCGTAGCTTTGCTGTGTTACTAGTTTCGTTTCCATAATGGAAAATTTCAGGTAGTTTATTCAGAGCACGACTAAGTTTGTTAGTGAAGCCGTATCACAAAATATTGGACTTGAATCGACTCTGATGAGAGATCATTTGATCGGGAATGGTAATGAGCTTAATATGCATCCGCTGCAAATTGCATAGGCGTGCGTGTTTATATGTATATAATGTGTATATATATATATATATATATATATATATAATCATATATATATATATATATATATATAGATATATAGATTATATATATATATCATATATATATATATATATATATATATATATTCTATATATATATATATATATCTATGATATCTATATATATATATATATACATAGATATATATATATATATATATATATATATATATATATATATACACATTATATACATATACATATATATTATGCATGTGTATATATATACACTATATAGACATATAGATATATGTACATATATACACACATACACATATATTGTGTATGCATGTATGTATTTATCCATGTATGCATTCAAAATGGGGTTGGCTCAATAGTTCTGTCATACTTTCCTGCATTGGTTTCTACAGATACTCCATGTCTATTCTATATATTGCCATATATACTACAAAAATAGTCATTCTCAATAATTTTTTCTCTTCCAGTCGCCATTTTTATTCAACACTTTGCTTTCTTAAAGGGGAATTGGCTCAATAGTTCCATCATACTTTCCCGCATTGTTTTCCGCAGATACTCCATGTCTGTTATACTATATATATATATGTTTATTATTTATATACGTACTACACCAAGAGTTATTGACAATACCTTTTACTTTTCTACTCAGTCACCATTTACTTTCAACACTTTACTTCCTTAAAGGTGAGTTGGCTCAACAGTCCCTTCATGTATGCCCACCTTGTCTTCCACAGGTACTCCATGTCGTCTTCCTTTCTTCACCTAATCACTGTGCGTCTGTTGACTTAGGCAGTGAATAGATATACGTGGTAGTTAGACCACTGTGGTGGTTGCAAGTAGGGTTAAATAAGGGGCAATGATTAGACAGCCTCATATCCTATATATATATTTATATATATTTATATATTATATATATATATATATAATATATATATATATATATATTATATATATATGCATGTATGTATGTGTGTTAGTGTTAGGATAGTATTCCTAATTGCGCGCTCGCGCGCTTTTTTCTCACGTGCCTGCCGACCTCGGTGAGTTTGAAGAGAAGCAATGGGCCGTCATATAAATCGTGAGTGTCCTCATTTTTTATCCCTCGGCCCAGAATGAGTACGTCAGAAATTTAAGGTTGCATCCTCACCTGCTGCTGAAATATGGAATAAGCCTTCGCGGGAATCCATTATAGCCCGGGGAAGGGGAATTAGGAAAATTGCAGAAAAGGGAGGAGAAAAAAAGAAATTGGAGAGAGATTTCCTGGAACCTCGTCTTTCTTCCGTGCTTTTATTCATTTCCGCTTTAGCGTCTTTCTCATTATAACCGCAACACAGATATGTCAGTGTTTTCTTTCCGAATTTGTTTATTATGTGGATCGCTATGTGCATCGGTGCACGGTGCCACTTGCACCAGATCGCTAAGGGTTTTTGCAAGGTTCGTTAACTCTTGAGGTGTTGTCGTAACCTTAATATCACATTATTCATTATTCATTGTTGGAAGTTAGGCTTACTTGCAATTTTATATATTGCCTCATTGCCTAACATACAGAAGACGGCATGCTTTCAATATGCTGACAGTTTTCCTCAGTATGTTGGCAGTTTTTCTTCAGTATGTGGCAGTTTTTCTTCAGCATGTTGGCAGTTTTTTCAGTTTTCAGTATGCAAGCAGTTTTCCTTCAGTATGACGGCAGTTCTGTATGTTGGCAGTTTTTCTGAAGTATGTAGGCATTTCTTCTGTATGTTGGCAGTTTTTTTGGAGTATATTGGCAGTTATTCTTCAGTGTGCTGGCTGTATTTCTTGCGTTGGTTGGTAGTTCTTAATTATGCTGGCAGTATTTATTCAGTATGTTAAGAGTTTTTCTGTATTATGTTGATAGTTGTTCCTCTATATATTGGCAGTTTCCATTTTGTATGTTGCAGTTTTTTTCAGTATGATGGGAGTTTTCTTTGTATGTTGACAGTTTTGCTTCTGTATACCGACAGCTTTTCTTCAGTATGGTAGCATTTTTTGTTGAGTATGTTGGCGGTTTAACTGCAGTATGACGGCAGCTTTTCCTCAGTATGCTTGAGTTTTTGCACTTAATGTTGTCAGGGTTTATTTAGTATGTTGGCAGTTTTTCTTCAGTATGTTGGCAGTTTCTTCAGTATGTCGGCAGTTTTTCCCGGAATATGTTGACAGTTTTGCTTTATTATGTTGAATCTTTCCTTTGCGTGACGGCAGTATTGCAGTATTATATACCCATGACGAAGGCCCTTGACTATGTCGACAATTTTCGTTGACTATATCATCTATTTAGATCTACCTAGGGTTTCTGCTTTTCTTGTAAGCTCGTACAAAAATTATGTCGAAATTCTCATTTTCCCATTGATTTCAATACTCTCTCTCTCTCTCTCTCTCTCTCTCTGTCTCTCTCTCTCTCTCTCTCTCTCTCTCTCTAAGCCCGTCTCTTATCTGGATTTCTAGCTAGCATAGTGCTTGGTCTTGCTTTAGGATAAACTCTCTCTCTCTCTAAACTCGTCCCTTATCTGTGCTTGGTTTTGCTTTAGGGCAAACTCTCTCTCTCTCTCTCTCTCTCTCTCTCTCTCTCTCTCTCTCTCTCTCTCTCTCTGTTCTTATATGGACATCCAACAAGCAAAGTGCTTGATTTAACTGTAGACTAAATTTCCGGCCTGCTTTGTCAAGAGTGGCTTATCGCAACTCTAATAGATATGTTGGTTAAGAAAAAAAAAAAAAACTCCGGACATTGATGTGTAGCAAATATAGAACATAAAAATATAATGGAATTTCCTGTGAATATTTGAGACACTTCAAGGACTTCTTGTGTTGCTTGTACTGAATCATGTCTGAGCAATGCAGACTGCATTTATCTGACTGGAAGTCCGTAGTTTGGACTTTATTTCTTGATCATTTTTTTCCATTTTATCGTTTGAAAGAATGACAGTTATAATTTTTCATTTTTACTTTATTGTCTGAAAGGATGACAGTGTTATTTTGTTCCCATTTTATCGTTTGATAGTATGACAGTTATAATTTTTTCCATTTTATCGTTTGAAAGGATGATTTACTATTTTTTTTTTTTTTTTTTTTTCATTTATCGTTTGAAAGGACGAGTTACAATTTTTTCCATTTTATCGTTTGAAAGGATGACAGGATTTTTTTTTTCATTTTATCGTTTGAAAGGATGACAGGATTTTTTTTTTTCATTTTATCGTTTGAAAGGATGACAGGATTTTTTTTTTCATTTTATCGTTTGAAAGGATGACAGGATTTTTTTTTTTCATTTTATCGTTTGAAAGGATGACTTACAATTTGATTTCTCTTTTATCGTTGAAAGGATCACATATGCATTTCGAGACAAGAAAAAACTCATGTTAATGCACCATAATTGATTACTCAAAATTTCAAATGTTATTGAAAAAAGCTGTTGTGATGCTGTTTCAGAAACCAGTCCTCCTCAGTCAGTCAGCAGAAGCTGGTTTCCTCCAAGAGCGACCTTCACGCAGTGAATCATACGACCCTCATGAGTGACCTTCATCTAGTAAATCCCTTGTCTATCTCAAGAGTGACCTTCATCTAAAAGCTCATGCCTCTCTCAGGAGTGACCTTTTTAAATCCCAAGTCATTCCCAGGAGTGACCTTTGTGTAATGACGGTCTTGTCTTTTATAACTAACCTTCATGACATAACTACCATGTCTCATGACTTTCATGTCTCTTAAGTGGCCTCCATCACATAACTACCATGGCTCTCATGACTTTCATGTCTCGTAAGAGTGACTTTCATAAAGTAACTACTATGTTTCTCGAGACTTTCATGTCTTATGAGTGACCTTCATCACTTCACTACCATGTCTCTCATGACTTTAATGTCTCTTAAGCGGCATTCATCACAAAACTACCATGGCTCTCATGACTTTTATGTCTCTTAAGTGGCCTTCATCACATAACTACCATGGCTCGCATAACTGTCATGTCTCTTAAGTGGCATGCATCACTTAATTACCATGTCTCGTGTGACTTTCATGTCTATTAAGTGACCTTCATCACATAACCACCATGGCTCTCATGACTTTCATGTCTCTGAAGTTGACTTCATCACATAACTACCATGGCTCTTTTTAGAGAGAGAGAGAGAGAGAGAGAGAGAGAGAGAGAGAGAGAGAGAGGAGAGAGAGAGAGTGGAAACCAGTTTTGGAATGTCGTCAAGTCTAAAGGAATGAAAAGGGTTTACGAGGAGAAGCCAAATCCTAAAGTTCTGACATTTGGTCAGAAAGTTTTTAATGGCCCACTTACAGACATATTTCGTCACTGTTAATTCTCCTTTTTGTTGAAAATTTTATCATCAGTCATTTAACCGTAATTCGCGAGTCGTATCTTTCAGGCTTCTGCTATTTGTGTTTGCATATATATATATATGAATAATCGTGAAATGTTAGTGGAAGAATTGTTTCGGGTTGATGCATTCTTTGAATGTAATATTTTAATGTAAGGATATTCAAGTAAAAAGGAAAGATTTTTTTTACATTAATGTGCATTTATTCAACTGCGAACGAATACGGAATTTCATGAAACCTGTGAAAAAAAAAAAGATCTTGTCTAAGCGTTGAAAGAAAATGCAGGAACATATTGAATATTCGGAGGAAAATGCTGGAATTCCATAAAGCTATGACGTTATGTACACAAGTTATATAAAGATCTATAAAAGAAAAGATTATTTCGTGGTTTTTATGATGTATATACATGAATTTTATTAAGCTATAGAAAATGAAAAGTCTTTTTTTTCGTAGTTTTTATATTGTGTGGCAATATCTGGCAAGGAATTATTTTGTTTGTAGGTGACCATATCTAGTCTTCATTTTAACAAACTGTTGGAATGTGGACTTGTATCCATTTCTTATTGGTTATATTCCTTCTTGCAGTATTTATTTCATTTTTAATTGTAATTGTCACTTTTACAGTTAGCGAGAAAATTTTTTTTGAATGGTAAAGTTGATTTACATTTTGTACAGTATACAGTTTTAACAGGAGGACAGACTAATAAGCAACGCTGTTTGAGCAGGATGCATATATATATATATATATATATATATATATATATATATATATATATATATAATATATACATATATATAGTATATATAATTATATATATTAAATTATTGACCTTTGGTACATATATTCTCGTTATTTTCCTCTTAAACTATTTATTTTTTCGTTGAGAAAATTCACATGCGTTTTCATTTTTATTATATTATAATGAAATTTTTCGAAGTCATGAGCAGTTTATTCGTTAAAGAAAGCGCCAGGAATAAACACATTACATGAGCTCGTATTTTTGTGTGGGCAGAGAGAGAGAGAGACGAGAGAGAGAGGAGAGAGAGAGGGAGAGAGAAGAGAGAGAGAGAGAGAGAGATATTAAAGCTTGGTAAGGTCACTCCTGTGACTGCTAAAGCACCGTGGGTTGACCGACTGCTTCCAAGGTTATCTGTCTGACTTTGGTGAACCTTGTATATATATATATATATATATATATATATATATATTACAAGAAGCGAATTGCCCCAATTCGATGCGGTGCCTCCCTTTCATGATGCGTGACTTGCAACTCGATATCACCTATTGATTATCTTGTGCATTTTATATATATATATATGTGTGTGTGTGTATGTATGTATGTATGTATGTATGTATGACTGAGAGAAAATACATTCTGTTAAAATAGAATTCCATCAAATAAAAGGAGCCCATAAAACCCCCAAAATGTACAATGTAAATACTATATTTCAAAGACACCCCTCTCTCTCCTCTCTCTCTCTCTCTCGATCTCTCTCTCTCTCTCTCTCTCTCTCTCTCTCTCTCTCTCTCTCTCTCCTCAAATATAGTATTTACTTTCTACATTTTGTCGTTTTCATGGGCTCCTTTTATTATGTATGTATTTATACATACACATACATATATTATATATATATATGATATATATATATGATATATATATATATATATATATATATATTATATATATATAAATTCTTCTGTTAAAACAGGATACGTCGTAAGTGTAAAAGGCCCATTTAAACATTCTGGTTTAAAGCTAAGGACTATATTTCGGTGGACTCACTTCCACCCTTATCAAGTAGGATGCAAGTTAGTCCACCGAAATATAGTCCTTAGCTTTAAACCAGAGTGTTTTAATGGGCCTTTTATACTATTGGTCGACTGTGTAGGCGCATCACTGGGCCTCTGGTGGTGGCCTAGCAATGAAATAGGTACTTAATCGTTGGTCAGTCATTGTGGGACGCTGCTGGACAGAGAGAGAGAGAGAGAGAGAGAGAGAGAGAGAGAGAGAGACCTTATCTTACCTTACCTTACCTTACAGACCTGACAGCTCGTTCCGGTTTCCCCAGGTCCCTCAGTGTGAGGCACCTCTAATGTCTACCAGAGAATTGGTAATGCATCTTCCAATCTTGGATGGTCTGGGATGCAGCTTGGATATTTTTCGAGCTTATTCTTAAACACATCTCCGCTCACTCCTGATATGTTCCTCAGATGAGCTGGCAACGCATTGAATAGACGCTGCATTGTCGATGCTGGTGCGTGGTGGATTAATGTCCTGTGTGCTTTCCGTAGTTTTCCTGGTATAGTTTTGGGCACTATTAATCTACCTCTGCTAGCTCTTTCTGATATTTTTAGCTCCGTGGTGTTTTCGGCAATTTCTTCTATCTGTTTCCATGCCTGTATTATCATGTAGCGTTCTCTTCTCCTTTCTAGACTATATAATTTTAAAAATTGTAGTCTTTCCCAGAAGTCAAGATCCATAACTTCTTCTATTCTAGCTGTAAAGGACCTTTGTACACTTTCTATTTGTGCAATATCCTTTTGGTTGTGAGGGTACCATACCAAGTTGCAATCTTCAAGTGGACTACGGCTTTTCTTGTTTTGAAGTGCCGTAACAACATTCCCTTTTTTTCTTTGCATTTTGCCAATAGTAATGCTATTTGATCATTAGAGAGGGAGAGGGAGAGAGCCCTCTGAACAAATATATATAATCAAAGGGGGACAACTCAGACGAGGTAATCCTTGACTTTGGGAAATATTGTGAGAACTCTCAGGCTGTTGTCATTGTTATAGACTTGCTATTTGTATATTAAGCAATACGCAGTTATGGCTTATACTTCATCATAAATTCTTATATATCTTTCTAATCGACTTGTGTATGTCTGTCTGTCTGTCTGACGTCAACAATGACGTTAGGAAAGGGGCCATGTATGTTATTCATACGCATATTGTACATATGTCTCTGTGCATGTTTTCAAATGTATATGCCTTTGTAAGTAGATCATTTACCCATTTGAGGAGTTCTGTGCATTTTCAGATTTACTGTTAGGAGATAACAAACAACGGGCGTAAAGTTATTTGTTTTTCTTCCGTAAGTAAGGGAATAGTGCCGTCAGTGCACCTCACGCGGTGCAATTTGGTCATTCCTAAAGACACTCTGCGGCGTCCCTTCGGCCCGTAGCTGTGACCCTTTTCATTCCTTTTACTGTTCTTCCGTTCATATTCTCTTTCTTCCATATTTCCATCCTCTCCTAACAATTTTTTTTTCATAGTTTAAAGCTTCTCTGCTCTCAACTTCCCTTTCAGCGCTGAATGACCTTATAGGTTCCAACGCTGGGCCGTTGGCCTAAGTTTTATATTCCAGTTCCCAAGTGATATTTGTATAGCCGTCATGATATAGGAACGGATTTAATATACGAGAGAGAGAGAGAGAGAGAGAGAGAGAGAGAGAGAGAGAGAGAGAGAGTCTTCAGTCCCTTACAACTTCCCGACCGCAACTTAAAGGTTGAGAGAGGTTAAGGTTTAACTCGCAAATGAAGAAAAATGGATGAGGAAGGTCAGGTATTCTGAGCCTGTTGTTTTCGGCCCTCTTTGGGAGTCTAATGAACTGTTAACAAAAAAAAAAAAAGGAGAGAAAGGAAGACGGCGTGAAAGAATGAGGAAAAAAAATGTGAGAATAATGTGAATACTGAGGAGGAGGAGGAGGAGGAGGAGGAGGAGGTGGTGGTTACTAAACTGAAGATAATTAGATAATATAACATTTAGATAAACGTTGTTCAAATGATACAGTAATAAGAGAGAATTATTAATGTTTTAATCAACATTGTTCAGATGATACAGAAATAAAAGATATATATTAATGTTTTAATCAACGTTGTTCAGACGATATGAAATGAAAAGTTGCATTTCGACCAGTTTTGTTCAAATTATGCAGAGTTAAAAAATGCACGAATGAGTTGACTAACGTGTATAAAGCATTTGACAAGACTCGATCAATGCAATAACGAGTCTGGTTATTGAAAGATATACATAGAGCTTATAGGCAGCAGGACAAGCACGTCAATATCGTGCATGGCAGGTCCAGCCTTTAACTATTGATTTACAATAATCCTAATGGGGCAGGGGCTGGCTAGTAAGTTAAGGGCCATTGCTTGCTTCCATATCAATATGGCGCAGCATGCAGCAACCATCCCCAAGAGTTCATCCCCTTCACAAGTTCCTCCTCTTCAAAGCCTTCCATTCCCCTCTCTCCTCCCCCCCTCCCACTACACGGAGGGGGAGAGAGAGAGGGAGAAGAAGACAACAAAGCCACCGGCCATCCATTATTCCTCCAACACGGATCGCCAACACCAACATATCCCATGAAAATTTTGCCCACCATGAGTATCCATCAGACTTCTCCGCAGACTAAAGGGGGGGGGGGGCGGTGTCGGGGGCGAATGGATGGCACCGAAACTTGTATAGGGGAAGAGGGGGGCGTGAGTGATGGGTTGCTTGCGACTGTCGCCGTTTTATGTGCGTGTGTCCTTCCAGAAAGCACCCTCCGTCTGCTACTGCTGGTTTGGGCAGAAGTGTTTGGGTGCGTGGGGCTGTTGTGTTATCGTTTTTCCAAGGGCAGACACGAAAGGAGACAGACAGGCAGACAGAGAGACAGATAGACAGACAGACAGACAGACAGGCAGACCGCGAGAGAGAGACAGAGTAAGAGTCAGAGGCAGAGACCGATTTGTGATCATGCCTAAATTTCGTTGCTAAATCGTTTGCACACACTCTCTCTCTCTCTCTCTCTCTCTCTCTCTCTCTCTCTCTGAGTTTAATTGATATTCCACCACTTTCAGCGCGTGGAATGTTATATGGTAGACGAACAATCCAGTAGTCACGTTTATATTAATGAAGGTTCTGTCTGGAATTTCTTGCATATCGCCATATTGATGTCGTGATGCCATCAGTTAGGAGGGAGGTGACTGGGCCTTGTCATGTATTATTTTTATTGGATTTAATCTTAGCTGGTAGCTTTGAGAATTGTGTACTCTTAATACACTCACACACAAATATATATAATAATAATAATATAATATTCTCATATTATATATATAATATTATATTATATACATATATTATATACGTAACGTGTATTATTGATATTTCAATTTTACGATTAAAGAAAAGTATGCAGCACATCGTTCTACTTGATTTTTTCTTAACAACAATGAAAATTAAAACTGCACATGACAAATATTCATCCGAGGAATTTCCACGTTTTTGTGGCAGTAAATGAACAAAGTAAGCTAATGAGGGCCAACCTTTAGGATTTAACTTAAAGAGGGCTTTTCGAATGAATTGGTCGGTCAATGTAAATTCATTTTTCTAGGTCCTCGTGAAGCTGTCAGAAGTTTGAGAATTGGGATTGACATAAGTGGCGTACTCAATTATATTTCTTTCTCCTAATTTGTTTAATGAGAAGTAATTACCAAGTAAATTTTTTGGGCTATTAGTTCTGATACGTCAAAAGGAGGTATATTTTTGACCCCCTGAAAGAAATATAGACCATTGGATGGGGAAGAATGTTGGCTGTAATTGTTGTTGAGATTGAAGGCAAGTCGAAATAAATAAATGCTTCTGGTCTCTATGAATGTGATTTAAAGGAAGCATTTGCTTATATTATCCTCCACTCGCTTGGAAATAAAGGTCTTTGAGCCATACCTGTCTTGTCTATGGAGAGATAGAGAGAGAGAGAGAGAGATTTGTGTTTTTTTCAGAATGCTAAGGGCTTGCCAGGAGAGATGTTTGAGCTGTATCTACTGGAGAGAGAGAGAGAGAGAGAGAGAGATTTGTGTCTTTTTCAGAACGCCAAGGGCTTGCCAGAGCCTCAAATCAGGTGAAGAGGATCCCAAAAAGTGACGCTTTCGTTACGAACCTGTCGAGTCATAACAATATGACCGTATGTTCTATTGTCAGGGATTCTGGGAGAGAGATGAGGGAGGGGTCGTGTGTCCCCCTAGAGGCAAAATATTGTTCGACCTTACGCATAGATCTATCCCCTTCAAGGATTGAGGTCTGGCTACCTACCCACCTCTCTCTCTCTCTCTCTCTCTCTCTCTCTCTCTCTCTCTCTCTCTCTCTCTCTCTCTCTCTCTGTATAAAAGATAGTTAAAGAGAGCATTTGAATCAAATACTGGCATGATTTAATTGTGAATTGATTAAAATGTGGACCTTTTTATCAAGAGTCCGTTTCGTGGTGGCCATATTGTTTGTGTGTGTGTGAAAGGGGGGGGGGGGGGAAGGGGGGGGGGGGGGGGGATGGGGCTTTCAGGTGAGAGGCCAGGGCTGGTGGGAATGTCTGTGTAAGGAACAGATATAAAATACGTCAGTTTTTTATGAATATACTAAAAAAAAAAAAATTATATTGTTAAAAATCATTTTTGTGGGGCTGATTTTCAGAATACAGAATTTATTATTGTCGGGGGAAAGAAGAAAATTGCAGGCTTTATGAAACGAGTATTTAAGAAATTTGTAATTGGTTTGGGATATTGCGAAAGATAAAATGCTTCTACCCTGTTGGGTGCTTCAAGGTCATTTCACGACCTATCACCGAGTGAATTACTTGACCTTATTCTACCTAACACCGAAGCTTACTCCTGTGTCCCAACTTCGGAGTTTTAGGAATTACTTTTTAAACTCTCATGTCGAGCTGTTTGGTCGAGGTAGTTAGAATATTTGGGTCTTCTTCTTACTATACAAGCTTGTCCCTTTTTGGGGTCGCTGTAATTGTTCTTCAACACAATCTTCCATCATCTCCCTCGATCCAGTGCATCCTCCTCGCTCAATCCCAACTCCCTCATATCTCTCATCACACAGTCAATCCATCGCAATTTTGGTCTACCTAGCCTTGTCCCACCTGGTTGTCCCATCTCCATCATCTTCCCTATCAGGTGGTCTTCCTCTCGTCTCTTTATATGCCCATACCATCTCAGTCTACTTTTCCTCACCTTGTTTGAAGCTGGTGCTATTTTGAGAGTGCCTCTAACATGTTCTGGGTAGAGGTGATAAAAAGAAGAGTCGAAGTAGGCGGTCGATGTCGATGATTTTCATTAGAATATCTAGACAGAATTGATATGAAAGAGACGAAAGACACGTTCGAGGTCAATCATTTTAGTTAGATTAGTTAGATAGAATTGATATAAAAGAGACGAATTACACGGTCGATGTCGATTATTTTCATTAGAATGACATAAAATAGACGAAAGACACGTCCAAGGTCGATCATTTCAGTTAGATTATCTAGATAGAATTGATGTAAAAGACAAAATACACGGCCGAGGTCGATTATTTGATTAGTCACAATATCTGGATAGAATCGATGTATAAAAGATGCGAAATACACTGTCGACACCTCGTGAAGTTGCAGAATATTTTGAAATTCATCTCGGTAAAAGCCAGCGATATTGTGGCGGCCATTTCTTCAGGAGGAAATTGACCTGAATTTCTTTATGGAAAAGGTAGGAAAATTTTGCCAGGAGTGTCGAGAACGAAAGAGCAGCGGCAGAAGTAAAATTCGGAATAGAAATATTGCCAAACCGGAGGGTGAATCAAGGTATTCGTTGACTTTGTTCTATTTATTGGTTTATTTTAGGAAGAGGTATCGCGTTGGACAGCACCTTACAGTTAGGATGTAGAACACGGGCGATATTCACGGTGCGTTGTCAGAATAAATATGGAAAGGTGATTTGTTTTCGTAAGAAATTTTAAAGGTATTCTGACTTAGGTAAAGAAATTATATATGTTTATGTGTGTGTGTGTGTGTTGAAATCAGTAGGATATATTGTGAATTCCAGTCTTAAAACTGAGTTAGATACATGAACCTTACAGTCCTTGCAAAAAAAAAAAGGGGGGGGGGGGGGGGGCAGTTAGCCAGCTTACATGGAACCTAAGTGGAAGGCCCAGTGATTCTGAAATTGGCAAGAGGAGAAATAAACTCGGAAATGAAAATTGAACATAGACAGATTCGCCAGAAAAGAAATAGGAAAGGTAAATGGATTTTGCAGAAGTTGAGGTTTTTATTTGGAAAATTTAGGAATTTCCACCCAATGTAACGTCAGGATGCACGTATGCGGTCAGGATATGGGATTCGATCCCCCCTTCCCCACACGTCCACCCACTTCTTTATTTTAATAGGTAAAAAAAAGCGGCTGATGAAAAGCTACTTAAAAGGAAACTAGATTGGCTGTATAGGATAGGAAGATGTTAGGAATATACCGGTTGTTGCCCCCCCACCCCTTCTCCCCGTAGCAATTAGCGGAGAGGCGGCCACATCAAACATGAAGTCCTCCACCTCCTCCTCCTCTTCCTCCTCCTCTTCTTCCTCTTCTTCTTCTTCTTCTCCTTCTCCTCTTCTTCTTCTTCTTCTCCACCTCCTCCTATTTCTTTTCTTCTTCTTCCTCCTCCTCTTCCTCTTTCTTCTCCTCCTTAGATTTCTTGAAATTAGTATTATTTCCTCCTCCTCCTCCTCCAGATTTCTTGAAATGATTATTATTTCCTACCCGCTGAAAATTAGGAAGTCTGTTCATCTCGGGCAGAAATTTCCCAAACTTCCCCGAGGGATTACAGTAAACAGGAAAAGTCGGGGAGTAAGGAGAGGCCTTTTTCCCTCATAACGACGGTATGGAAAGTTTTTAGTCGCCGTTAGTGGAAAGTAATATTGAAATCAGGGGGCGGGAGCCGTATCACTTTCGTGCAGAGAACCTCTCTCTCTCTCTCTCTCTCTCCTCTCTCTTTTATAGGGAGGTAATGCCAGTGCTGTCAGTATCTCTCTCTCTCTCTCTCTCTCTCTCTCTCTCTCTCTCTCTCTCTCTCTCTCTCTATCGAATCATTATAGCTCACAGACCGAGAAACGTCATTTAACAGCGCGTTTTGTACCTTACCACGAAGTGTTTGATTTTACATGTACTGTGACAGGGAAATCAAGGTGTCTGACAAACATTTGAAATTCGAGCTTTTGTGATTTGCCAGTATGTGAAGTTTAATTGAACGCAGACGTCAGTGTCTTACAAATCATTAGTAACGTGCTCTAGTAAAGTGTTATTGAAGTGCTGTATAGAAATATGCTAAAAATTAGGACTGAGGAATTAGCTGTTTAGTTTTTGGATTTTTCTGTTATTCCGTTGCTGTCCATAACTGCAGCATGACATATAGTATAGCTTGAACATTAACATAAACTTTAAGAAGACCAGGAAAGTTTCTCTCTCTCTCTCTCTCTCTCTCTCTCTCTCTCTCTCATAAAATGAAAATGAGTAGAAAGCCCCATTAGAGACTTCATATATGAAGTCCCTCTTCCTCCTCCCCTCCTCCTCCTCCTCCTCTCAGGCTCCTAACGGCTAACACAAGCGGCGGCCGCCTCCTCACGGAAGAAGCTCTTGCTTCCACCTTCTGCGTGAGAGGAATGCTTTCGTGATTGCATGTTTCGCTTCCTTTTGCATGTTGTGGAACCTAAGTAACTTCGGGTAATTACAGGTACCCTGCACCCCGCTATTGGATTCTCAATCGTGAAATCGAAGTTTATCGTCTGGATATGAAGCTTTTAATTTTTCGTTCAGTGGTTCTCTCTGTCTCTCTCTCTCGCCCTCTCTGTTTATTCGTATCCCCGCGTGCCTCCGTTCCACCTCTCTCTCTCTCTCTCTCTCTCTCTCTCTCTCTCTCTCTCTCTCTGTTTATTCGTATCCTTTCGTATCCCCGAGTGTATTCGTATCTGTTCGTATCCCCGCGTACCTCCGCTCCGTCATTTTAATTTGTCGGACTCTGTTGAAATGTGGGATTTGCTTTTTCCAGCGGATTGTGGAGTTAAATAGAGCAGTAGTTAAACTGTTGGGGTTGGCTTCTATTTTTGCACACCGTTGGGAGTGCTTGCTTTTATTGCTTGTTCCACATTTAGGTGGATTCTACAACGCTGATGACTCGCAGTATACCCGTCACCAGAAAAAAATTTTAACCGCCAGATTATTATTCATTTGCATGCGTCTTTGCTAATTTTTATTCATTTGCAAGTGCTTTGGCAGGATAGCCAGAAATTGCCTAAACACCTCCAGCAAGTCTCGTCAGAATAGAGTTCCCCCTTTTTTTTGTGAAGAGAGATCATTATGGTTGAACATTGCTATGTAAGTCTTGCCTTTCAAAACCATGTCTAAGTATGATATCCTAATCGTAGTCGATTGAATTGTATAATATAAAAAGATTTAGCTAAATTATTTCTACTGAGAACCCCTTTTGGCTGAAAGCAGTGATAGTAACTTTTTCTTAATGGTTGTAGTCTGCAATATTTATATAAAAGAAAAATTAGCTATTATTTCCTACTGAAAACCCTTTTGGCTGAAAGCATGATACTTTTTTCTTAATGGTTGTAGTCTGCAATATTTATACATTCCCATGTAGAATTGCAATACAGAGGAGACGAAGACGTATGTTACTAGATTTTTCTTCTTATTCACATTAGGGGAAGTTTTAAAATTGTCCATTTACTTGGCTGAATACTTCATGCCCTGATGGCAGCCTGCGTTTAGAGGCCAGGTGTGCTTATCTTTTACCTGGCCAAGTATTTTTGTAATCACCTTAACTTTTGAACAGGTGGCATCAGTTTCGTATCACCTTTATCTTTGGGAAGGATACTTTTCCATTTGTTGATGTGTTAATTTTTTCTCTTTTTTAATAGATTAAGATTCCATAAAAGGCATAGGCTAAAATTCCATAAATGTCATATATTGAAATTCCATGAAAGTCGTAATTTTAAATTCCATAAAGGGCTTAGATTCAAATTCCATAAAGGGCTTATTTTGAAATTCCATAAAGGGCTTACATTGAAATTGCAAAAAGGTTTTACAGTAAAATTCCCCAGAATTTTTACCTATTAATTCCATATAAGTTTTACATTAAAATTCCATAAAAGGCTCAGATTAAATTTCATTAAGAGGGTCAGATTAACATTCCATAAAAGGCTTGGGTGAAAATTCCGTAAAAGATTCAAATTAAAATTCCGTTAAATGCTTATGTTAAAATTCCATGAAAGTCTGAGATTAAAATTCCCTTAAAGGTTTATATTAGAATTCCATAAAAGGCTGATATTAAAATTCATTAAAAGGGTCAGATTGAAATTTCATAAAAGGCTCATAAAAATTCCTTAAAAGGCTTATATTGGTTCATTAAAATTCCATAAAAATATTAAAGTTCCATAAAAGGTTTGTATGACAATTCCATAGAAGGCTCAGGATAAAATTCCATAAAACGCTCAGACTAAAATTCTATAAAAGACTCATACTGAAGGGCCGTAAGTAGCATAAATTAAAATTCCATAAAAGGCTTAGATTAAAATTCCACCAGCGGCTTAGATTAAAATTACAGAAAAGGCTTAAGTTAACATTCCTTAAAATGCTGAGGTTGCAATTTCATATAAGGCTTAAGTTAAATAAATTGATTATTTACTTATTCTTAATGATTTTAATATTTCTTATTTATATATTTTACTTATGTAGAATTTAGGGGCTTTTTTTCTGTTTTCTACTAAATTTTGGCTCATTTTGAATTGTACTGATTACGTTATGCCTTAATGTTGTGAGTAAATGAAGACTTGATTTGTACCGTTCAGTTTTCTTTTGTCTATTGTCTGATTTTTAAAATCATTAAGACGATAAACGAATTAAAAAAAAACCCTACTATTTCATTCAGTGGTGCAATTAATACAGTATTTATTGCTTAGTTTTCTCCCCGTTTATTCCGCAGTCCAATTTGTCCTTTTTTATTGCCCGTTGAAAGTTTTCCTCTTCTGTGTAGAAGTCTCGGCAGAATCCATTTACTGCAATATTTCATCGGGTAAAAATATTGTTAATAAATTTTCAAGGCAATTTGCATAACGGTGAAGAAATTTGAATTTTTCTTCCAGAAAGTATCATGGCATCTGATTAAATGACTGTAACATTATCATATGAATAGAGGGAAAAGACATCCAAGGCTGACTTTTTTATTTTTTCTTTTTTTTTATACACACAGCAGCCAGCTCGAGTAAAACTGTCAGATGTTAATATTTCCCGTTGGCCTCAATGGAAAACTTTCTCGGTGTACAGTCGCTCAGAGAGAGAGAGAGAGGGAGAGAGAGTATGGGACATGGGGTAGGAGTGTAGGAGTGTCGCAAGGGTGTGGGCACATTGCTTTTTGCTGGGGGGTGGGGGGGGCCGAGAGGAGGAGTGGGTAGGACAAGTGGCAGCGTCGCGTCTGGAAGGAAGAGCTATCAGGTCCTGCTGTGGGCGGGGAACGTCGAGACAGGAGGAGGAGGAAGAGGAGGGGGAGGAGGAGGAGGAAGGCGAAGCTCTTTGGATAATTAGGTTCTGTGTTGATCCTGGTGTTCTTAATTAATATTCTGATCAATGCCCCCCTCCCCCCTTCACCCACCCCCTTAGAGCTCTTCTGCGTTGCTGGGTGGGTGGGTGGTCAAGAAGGGTAGGATGGGGCATAAGAGTCTACATGAATAATAAATGATGTCACCGAAGACAGGAAAGGGAAGGAGGGGTAGGAGGAGGAGTAAATATTTAAAACAATATTTTGGGATGAATCAGATGATGATGATGATGATGGATGATGCTGATGGATGATGAAAGGTCTCATGTTGGTAGCTACCTGCTTCTCTTTGGTGCTTTGAAGCCTAATAAAAAAATGATGATGACGGTAAATTTTTTTATTTTTTTTTTTTATTTACATCTGGAGCCACTCATCGCAATGTACATAACAGTTTCTAAGAAGGAAGGAAGGCAGGCAGGAAGGTGACCCTGCTAATGTGTCTCAGTGCCCTTGCAGGATCCTGGGGGCGTCGCCCCTCCCATAACTGAGGAACGCAAGCGAGTCTCCAGATCCTGTTGAGAGACATTATTGATGCCGCAGGTTTTTGTTTCAAATTCGTCTTCTTGTCATCGTCGTAAAGAGGTTGAGTGTTACTACCCTTGGAAACTTTTTTATTTATTTATTTTTTTTTTTTTTTTAAGTTGTCAGGAAGATTTTGAAAAGATCTGTGACGGATTGTCGTGAAATTTGTGTAGGTAGTGTTCTTTAGACCGCTAGATGTTATCACGAAGTTTGATAGGCTTCCAAATTGGGGGTTAGGTGTAGGCACGAATATTTTAGAGAATTGCGCGGAGGCCTGTACCAAGCCCTGGATCGATTCAGTCCAGTTCTCATTTGCTTTTGCTTTTGCAGGCACAGATGAACTTGGGATTGTGATATATAAATTAGATCCAACAGATGGACGGTGGAATAGTCTCCCTGAGGTTGGCGTGAAATTGGAACTTCAGCAGAAGTTCCAGCTTAAAACAGATCTCCTTGTATTTTAACAATTTACCAATATTTTTATCTAGTAATTTATTAATTAATTAATTATTTTTTTTAGAAAATGATCCCTTCTGTTTGTATTTCCCATACCTTCTGTTAGTACGTCTTTCAAATGAACACCATATTTTTTGAAAGCTTCAATTTCAATTCCGTGGCCCCTTTGGTGGGCTTGTTCCATATGAATTAGGTTTGTTTTCTGAATAATAATAATAAAAATCTTAAAATAAATAGAAAAATAAATTTTGTAAGGATTTTTTTATTAATTTATATAATAATGATAATAATAATAATAATAATAATAATAATAATTATTATTATTAATTATTATTATTATTATTATTATTATTATTATTATATTATTAAAGTTTATTTTTTGTAGGGCTTTCATCGACGTACGTAGACGTAGTCTGATTAATTCCTTGATAACCCGAACCCTGATTCAAGTAATGATCCATTCGTTAATAAGGACTAGCTCGGAGGAATTTTTGGCAGGTTCAGTGTCTTTCTTGGGCTCAGTGCTAGGAAACTGGCCGACCTATCGCAGATCCAGTGAGCTAAAAAGTCTGAATGGGAGTCATGACATTTCCGTGAAGGTCGACCGTGAATTATATAGACCAGCTCTGCGAAATCTGTCCTCGATTTGGGTGGAACGTATTCAGACGCCAGTCAGCAGAATTTCTTAGGGGGAGGCATCTCTCTCTCTCTCTCTCTCTCTCTCTCTCTCTCTTTTAGGGTACAGAAGCTGCGGCTACTCTGACCTCACTGAAATTATTATGATCTCCAGATGGTTGTGCAATTTATTGAAGAAGGGTGTCCTCTGCTCTGCTCTCTCTCTCTGTCTGTCTCTGTGAAGAGGTCATCTATTCTATAGTATAAAACTACCTTTATATCCAAACACTTTCTATCTATCTATCTATCTATCTATCTATCTATCTATCTATCTATCTATCTTATCTATTTATATACATACTTAATTATTATATATTATATATATATCATTATTATAATATATCTATCTATCTATATATATATATATTATATATATACTAATATATATATATATATATATATAATATTAGTTTCTAAATCACATCGTGACCGAACCCGGTTATCTCGAATGAAAGGCCAGGGGGAGCTAGCAATCAACCCACACAGGTTATAGTTATAAGAAGTTAGAACCTTGGTACTTCATTACCCGATTTTTTTTTCCTGGGCAAGCTGCCGACGAACATACCAAGGGATTTACCAACTGTATTGATTTCTCTATCCAATTTATATATATATATATATATATAATATATATATATATGATATATATATAATGTGTGTGTGTGTGTGTGTCTGTATAGAATGAATGTATAGAATGTTTTGTTCAAGTGTGTCGCCCCATTCTTAGGCTTATTTTCGCTCCCTTTACAACAATACTTAGGTAAGGTCACATATACTACTAGGTGTTAATTTATGTCTTTAGTTCTTGCAACAACTAAATTATGAAAATTATTCGGAATATATACGAACGAATAAAAATAAGTTTATTTTGCCTCAGTGATGAAGTGAAAATGATGAAAATTCTTTGCAATTCAAGCGTTGCATTACTTTCTGATTTTAGAGTTATCCAAAGATTTCAGTTAGAACGAGAATTCTTTAAGCAGGTTAAGACAGGAAGACGCATCAAGTCCGTAACAGGCGCTCCTTTAAGGGATTGTGGGGAATGGAGACGAAATATATATATTCTTTTGATGGTTCAGAATCGACGTCCATTGAGGTGTTAGAGATGTGTATTTCTGGTGATAGAAGATCACTCTCGACGTGGTTCGTAAGTCACGTAAAGCCGTTGGTTCCGTTGCTGAATAACCACTGGTTCCATGCAACGTAAAAACACCACAATAAAAAAAAATCGACGTCGAATAGCGAATAGGATGACAGATGGTTCGACTATTATTCGTATTGGAATGCGATTATTTTCATGGCAAGGGTTATAGAGTGAGGCTGCTGCAGGACGCCAGAATCAGCACCAACTTTCTTGTTTACAGGAGAAAGCCTGGTTGGTTGATCTTTCCAGGACACCTCTTCGGCCACTTGAAGGCTTCCTGGAAATATTGATGAATTTCAACCGCCTCCAGTTTCAATAACAACATAGACTGGTTAGTGACAGACGGGCTTACCTTGTTCACGCTTCACGAAGACTATGCTTGATGTATTTCATTCTTTTATATATACTATATATGCATACACACACATATATATAATATATATATATATATATATATATATATATATATATATATATATATATATATATATATATATATAGCGCCAATAAGTTTCTTCCAGGTATCATCATACCGTCGGAGTTTTTCCGTTTCTCGTTCGTCCAATTCCTGGTGAAAATATCGTCGGACTTCCTTCTTCTATTATTGATTATTGTCGTGACAGCTGTTTCACCTTATGGCATTATATTATTATATATATATATATATATATATATATATATATAATATATAGTTGGATAGATTGATGGATGGTTGACACAAAGGGGTGGGGGTTCAACGTGCATCTGATGAGCCCTTTTGTGGGGTGAAAGAAGCAACTGATATAGTGGAAGTTTTCTGCACAGTTTTTTTTTTTTTTTTCCACGATTTCGCTTATGACATATACGAGAAGTTTAGCTCCAGAGGATTTAACCCTTCCAGTTTTCAGCACGTATAACGGGGGTGGGGGTTGCCACCCCTACTCCCAGCCCCACAAATATTTTAAGGAATTGCATGCCGGCAACGCTTGGCATTTTCTGGGTGGCGGTCACGCTTCCAAGCTCTGACCTGCCCCAACGAGTCTTAACGTGGCTTCTTGATAATGCTTGACTCATTTTAGATGTCATTTAATAAATTTTTTTTTTTTTTTTTAATGCTTAACTTTAGTTTATTACTGTGTTCTCACAGCTTTCTTTGGACATTTGAATTTTTGAAAGACTGGTACAGAAGTTGATGGGGTTAATTCCTCTTTGATGCAGATGTTGATGGGGTTAATTCCTCTTTGATGGAGATGGTGATGGGGCTAATTCATCTTTAATACAGATGTTGCTGCGGTGAATTCCACTTTGTTACAGCTGTTGATGTGGTTAATTCCTCTTTGATACAGAAGTTGGTGGTGTAAATTACTCTTTGGTACAGAAGTTGGTGGTGTAAATTACTCTTTGGTACAGAAGTTGGTGGGATTAATTCCTATTTAATAAAAAAAGTACAAAAGTTGGTGGGGTTGAATTCTTCTTTGATACAAAAGTTGATGGGGTTAATTACTTTTTGAGACAGTCTTTTTCCTTTAGTGTTGAAAGCACCATCATCGCCATCATTACTGGATTGACATTTGAAAGCAGTAGCTCAGAAAATGGTGGCAGTCTATAGCTAAGTTTAGTTTAACTTCTCCATCTCTCTCTCTCTTTTCTCTCTCGTCTCCTTCTCTCTCTCTCTCTTCTCCCTTCTCCTCTTCTTCTTCTTCTCTCTTGAAATTGTTTCCCTGCTGTTCCCTCAAGGCATATTTGGCTTTCCATGCTGGTGAACAACACTGGAAAGGCAACAGGAACACTTTCAGATGAAATTTGGTTTGTTGTTTCTGTTTTGTTTGTTTGTTTGTTTGTTTCGCTCAAAGAAATTTAGTTGTTTTGGCTTCTTCGTTATTGGACGGCTTTTAAATATATTCTTCACAGAATTTTATTTAACTAGATGACGGTTTTTCCCTTCATAACCAAATCTGTACCGTCAGTTCCCTGATGTTACTTTGACGGTCTTATTCATAACTTGTTAAGAAAGCAGTATAAAAAGCAAATATAAATATACAAGCAAATATAAATATAAGAATGTAAAAATACAAAGCAAATATATATATAAAAATGTAAAAATATAAAGCAAATCTAAATATAGAAATGCAAAAACTACAAAGCAAATATAAATATAAAATGTAAAGATAGAAAGCAAATATAGATATAAAAATGTAAAAATACAAAGCAAATATAAATATAAAAATGTAAAAATACAAAGCAGATGTAAATATAAAAATGTAAAAATACAAAGCAAATATAGATTTAAAAATATAATAATAAAAAGCGAATAGAAATGTATCTTTAAATCATGAGAGAAAATTATTAACACGTGTAAATTATTACAGGCAAATCCCTTTCATTCATTTTTCATTCTTTTATTTAAAAAAAAGATAAGTAAGATTGGCTCATCCTTGACCCGTTGACGAAATTCAGCCAGTCGAATTCAGGCACTGGTTCTTCTTCCCTTTTCCATTATATATCGTGAACGGTGCCTCTTGGTGTTGTGGCAAACGCGATTTCAGGAATGGGTTTCCACATATGAATATGTATTGGTATGTGTCTGGAAAGTTTTGAATTTGTGAGCTGTGGCTTAAAAAAAAATCCCTTAGAATATAAGAACGGTTTTGTGCACATGCACGCCAAAATATTTTTTTCAGATTCGTTTTCATGAGAAATGGCACCATATTTAGATGCTTGGAAGTTATATTACTTGACAAAGTGACTAGTTTTTTTTTTTTTTTTTTTTTTGGGGGGGGAGGGGGGGGGGGGGGGACCAGGGATGTTTGGGAAGCTTCATTCGTATATAGACAGAATTCTATTGTTTTATTACATACTTTTCAGTAAATGCAGTTGTTATGTGACCCCATTCTGTTTTGGATGAAATACATCACCACATACTAGCTATAAAATTCTGTAAAATATATTACAGAAACGAAGCCAGTGGAATAGAAAGTTGGGTACGGAAGATTTCAAAAGAGAACAAAACGCAGGAATGAGATATTGGTGACATAAACAGGGACAGATTTTTGCGACTCTACGAGAGAGAGAGAGAGAGAGAGAGAGAGAGAGAGAGAGAGAGAGAGAGGGGGGGGGCTGAACTATCGCATACATATTTTTTTGGTATCTTAACTATAGTAGTCTGGTGAAAGCTGAGTTTAAAGTTATGCTTGGGATGATTCCCATGTACGTTATTTACAGACATACATCATGCCCGTCTCGTTTCTTCTGAGGTTGGGGGAGATTAAACGTTGACCCGGATAAAAATAAAAAAAGCCCCCCCTTTTTTTTTTTCTTTTTTTAGCAAATGCACTTTATGAAATACGTATAAATGGACAGCGAGAGCTTTGTTTTGCTTTATTCTCAAAGTCCAGTCTGCATGTGACAGATATGAAGATGGAAAGACCTTTTAGTTTTTTCTTAGGTTGTCTGGTTTAGCAGTGAGGTCTGCAAGAAATGTGAGCTACGTTTGTTTAAGTGTTGAGGAGTAGAAAAAAAAACATTATGAAAATAGCAAACAAATTCCTTTATATTATTATTATTATTTTATTATTATTATTATTATTATTATATTATTATTTTTTTTTTTTTTTTTTTTTTTTTTGCTCTATCACAGTCCTCCAATTCGACTGGGTGGTATTTATAGTGTGGGGGTTCCGGGTTGCATCCTGCCTCCATAGGAGTCCATCACTCTTCTTACTATGTGTGCCGTTTCTTAGGATCACACTCTTCTGCATGAGTCCTGGAGCTACTTCAGCCTCTAATTTTCTAGATTCCTTTTCAGGGATCTTGGGATCGTGCCTAGTGCTCCTATGATTATGGTACGATTTCCACTGGCATATCCCATATCCTTCTTATTTCTATTTTCAGATCTTGATACTTATTCCAATTTTTCCCTCTTTTTCTTTCTTTCTTCTCTGCTGGTTCCCATGGTATTTGCGACATCAATGAGTGATACTTTCTTCTTGACCTTGTCAATCAACGTCACGTCTGGTCTGTTTGCACGTATCACCCTATCCGTTCTGATACCATAGTCCCAGAGGATCTTTGCCTGATCGTTTTCTATCACTCCTTCAGGTTGGTGCTCGTACCACTTATTACTGCAAGGTAGCTGATGTTTCTTGCACAGGCTCCAGTGGAGGGCTTTTGCTACTGAATCATGCCTCTTTTTGTACTGGTTCTGTGCAAGTGCCGGGCATTCACTTGCTATGTGGTTTATGGTTTCACTTTTCGTATTGCACTTCCTGCATATGGGAGAGATGTTATTTCCGTCTATCGTACTTTGAACATACCTGGTTCTTAGGGCCTGATCTTGTGCCCGCTGTTATCATTCCTTCAGTTTCCTTCTTTAGCTCTCCCCTCTGTAGCATTGCCAATTGTCATCGCTGGCTAGTTCTTTAGTCTGTCCTCATGTATTGTCCGTGCATTGGTTTGTTGTGCCAGTCCTCTGTTCTTTCTGTCTTTCTCCTGTCTCTGTATATTTCTGGGGTCTTCGTCTGCTTTTATTAGTCCTTCTTCATGCACTCTTTAGCCACTCGTCTTCACTGGTTTTCAGATATTGCCCCAGTGCTCTGTTTTCGATGTTGACGGCAGTCCTCTATACTTAGTAGTCCTCTCCCTCCTTCCTTTCGTGTTATGTATAGTCCTGTCCGTATTTGCTCTTGGGTGTAGTGCTTTGTGTATTTGTCATATGTTTCCTGGTTTTCTGATCTATGCTGCGGAGTTCTGCCTTCGTCCATTCCACTATTCCTGCGCTGTATCTGATTACTGGCACTGCCCATGTGTTTATGGCTTTTATCATATTTCCGGCGTTGAGTTTTGACTTGAGTATCGCCTTGAGTCTCTGCATATATTCTTTCCTGATTGTGTCCTTCATCTCTTGGTGTTTTTATATCTCCTCCTTCCATTATTCCCAGGTATTTGTATCCTGTCTCATCTATGTGTTTGATGTTGCTCCCATCTGGTAGCTTTATCCCTTCAGTTCTCGTTACTGGCTTTTGCCTTTTTGTATGTTGACTAAGGCGCATTTTTCTATTCCAAACTCCATCCTGATGTCCCCAGATACAATCCTTACAGTCTGGATTAGGGTATCTATTTCCTTGATGCTCTTACCATACAGCTTGATGTCGTCCATGAACATCAGATGGTTGATTCTGTTGCCTCTTTTCTTGAGTTGGTACCCGGCATCCATCTTCTGCAGTACTTTTTGTCATGGGAATCATGGCTACTACGAAGAGTAGTGGGGACAGTGAGTCGCCCTGGAAGATCCCTCTCCTGATATTAACTCTGCTAGTCTTATTCCAGAGCTTGTAAGTATTGTATTCCAGTTGCGCATTGTATTTTTGAGGAAGCTGATGGTATTTTCCTCTGCCCCATATATTTTCAGGCATTCTATTAGCCATGTGTGTGGTATCATGTCGAAGGCTTTCTTATAGTCTATCCATGCCATGCTTAGGTTGGTTTTTCCTTCTCCTACTGTTCTTCATTACCATTTTGTCTATCAGGAGCTGGTCTTTTGTGCCCCTACACTTCCTTCTGCAGCCTTTCTGTTGGTGGGGGATGGTGTTTGTCTCCTCTAGGTAGTTGTATAGTCCTTTCACTGATGATACCTGTTAGTAACCTTCCACATTATTGGTAGGCAGGTGAATAGGCCTGTAGTTTACTGGCTATATTTTTCCCTTACTCCCTTGTCTTTTGTACTAAGGATGTTCTTCCTGTGGTCATCCATTTGGGTGCTTGGTGATTTGAGATACAATGCTGGAGTTGTTCTGCTATTCGTGGGTGTAGGGCATTGAAGTTTTTGAGCCAGTATCCATGGACTTCATCAGGACCTGGGGCTTTCCAGTTTTGGCATTTTCTTTAGTTGGTGTCTGACTGTGTCTGTCGTGATGTCTGTGAATCTTTGTTTTATTCTCCCTGTTTCTTCTTCCTTGACTTCCTGGAGCCATGTTGCATGTTTGTTGTGTGATACCGGATTGCTCCATATGTTTTCCCAGTCTCTCTTACTTGGTTCGGCTTCGGGAATTTCTGGGTGGTTGTCTTCCCCTCTTAGTTGGCTGTATAGTCTTTTTCTGGTTGGTTCCGAATAGTTTGTTCTGTTGGTATCCCTTATTCCTGTTCATGTACCGTTGGATCTTATGTGCTTTGGCCTTAAGCCTCTGTTTTACATCTTCTATTGTGTTGTTTAATCCCCTCTCTTGTACTTTGTATTTCTCGTTGGAGTTCCTCCCCTTTGTTTTCTTGCTTCTTAGCCTTTTTTGTTTCTGCCATCTCTTTCAGTTTACTCAAGTCAGATCTCATCACCATGATTTGCTTTTCCCAGGCGCCCTTTTCAAGGAGGTTGCTGTTTTGGTTGCTGTTGGGTGGTTGTGGCTGGTGTGTTGGTGTTCGAATTCCCATCGTTCTGCTACTAATCTTGCTCCTGCATATGTCAAGTTATTTGTTTCTGTGATACTGGTGGTCTGTATTATGCCCAGTATTTCATTGACCTCACTTGTTTTCTCCCTTAATTTCTTGGTGTTGTAGGCTTTCATGGAGGGGATCTTTGTTCTCTCTGTATCTGGCTCCATCCATTGTCTAATCTTTTCTACCCATTCCGTCCTCTCTGTTACTTCGTCGGTGTTTCTTCGTGTGTCGTTGTTTGATACCTCATCCTCCCTGTCGTCTTCTGTGGCATCGTCTCTCAGTTCGTCTTCGTGTAATTCGTTGTCGTGTGACATTTCCCTTTCCAGTTCTTCTCTTTCTGTTGGGGAGAGCCAGTTCTTTTTCTTTATGTTCCTTGCTTGGTCTGCCAGCCTCTGCTCTGTTTGGGGGGTGTTATTCCTCTCATTCCAGATGTTGAACCAATCTTCTTCTATATCCTCTCTCCGTCGGGTTGCTTCTGATGTAGCATCTCCATATTTCCTTATTTTCTTCTCTTGTCCATTTCTTCCTTTTTGCCTCTGTAGCTCCAATCTCAGGCTGTTGATGACTGTCGTTGTGGTGATCAGTTGCTGGATGACGACCTCCAAGTACCTGACCGTCTTCCCCTTCAATTGGGTTGAATACCTGGTTGCCGGACGAAGCTCCTCTGTTGCCAGAGGTTCCATTTACGTCGTTGTCGTTTAATCCTTCATTTCTTTCCATCATTGCTGAGTTTTTGCTATTTAACCCATAGCTGGACCCTACCCCATCAGGGATAGGTACTCATTTACAGCTGAGTACGGACTTAGGAAATTATGGTAAAGATCCTTTCCCAAGGAATCAACGCCGAGGAGAGCGGTCACCCATCCAACGACTGACCAGAGCCAATGTTGCTTAACTTGACTTAAGTCTATTGACGACCTAACCCACTCCTCCACGGCGCCACTTTATTACTATTATTATTATTATTATTATTATTATTATTATTATTATTATTATTATTATTATTATTATTATTATTTTTCTGTTAAAAAGAATGGCTGTGTTTAGAGAATTAATTTTATATTATAACTTTTCTATTCTTTTTATTAATCGCTTTTCTGGCTCGGCAATATTATTTAATAACTGGCCAATATTCATGTTTGTGTTTTAACAAAAAGGATTCTGAATGCTTTTTATACATTTTTATTTAAGAAATAAAAATCAAAATAAAGCATTCTCGGATCCTTTTGATGAAATACCAATATGAATATTGGCCAGTTATTAAAGAATATGATTGAACCAGAAGAATAGAAAAGTTATCATGTAAAATGAATTTGCTAAACACAGCCATTCTTTATAATAGAATATGTTTGAAATAGGGTCCACTTCCATTTTATTTAAGGAATAAAAATAAAAGAGCATTCCCGCATCCTTTTGATGAAATACCAATATGAATATTGGCCAGTTATTAAATAACATGGTTGAATCAGGAGAATAGAAAAGTTATCATATAAAATTAATTCGTGAGACACAGTCATTCTTTTTAACAGAATGGTTGAAAGAGGGTCTTCTTCCAAGTTGTTATTATTATTATTATTATTATTATTTATTTTTTTTATTTATTTATTTATTTTTTTTTTTTTGTGCTCTATCACAGTCCTCCAATTCGACTGGGTGGTATTTATAGTGTGGGGTTCCGGGTTGCATCCTGCCTCCTTAGGAGTCCATCACTTTTCTTACTATGTGCGCCGATTCTAGGATCACACACTTCTGCATGAGTCCTGGAGCTACTTCAGCCTCTAGTTTTTCTAGATTCCTTTTCAGGGATCTTGGGATTGTGCCTAGTGTTCCTATGATTATGGGTACAATTTCCACTGGCATATCCCATATCCTTCTTATTTCTATTTTCAGATCTTGATACTTATCCATTTTTTCCCTCTCTTTCTCTTCAACTCTGGTGTCACATGGTATTGCGACATCAATGAGTGATACTTTCTTCTTGACTTTGTCTTTGCCAGTCAACGTCATGTCTGGTCTATTTGCACGTATCACCCTATCTGTTCTGATACCATAGTCCCAGAGGATCTTTGCGTGATCGTTTTCTATCACTCCCTCAGGTTGGTGCCCGTACCACTTATTACTGGAAGGTAACTGATGTTTCTTGCACAGGCTCCAGTGGAGGGCTTTTACCACTGAATCATGCCTCTTTTTGTACTGGTTCTGTGCAAGTGCCGGGCATTCGGTTGCTATTATTATTATTATTTATTTTTTTTTTTTTTGCTCTATCCCAGTCCTCCAATTCGACTGGGCGGTATTTATAGTGTGGGGTTCCGGGTTGCATCCTGCCTCCTTAGGAGTCCATCACTTTTCTTACTATGTGTGCCGTTTCTAGCATCACACTTTTCTGCATGAGTCCTGGAGCTACTTCAGCCTCTAGTTTTTCTAGATTCCTTTTCATGGATCTTGGGATTGTGCCTAGTGCTCCTATGATTATGGGTACGATTTCCACTGGCATATCCCATATCCTTCTTATTTCTATTTTCAGATCTTGATACTTATCCATTTTTCCCTCTCTTTCTCTTCAACTCTGGTTGTCCCATGGTATTGCGACATCAATGAGTGATACTTTCTTCTTGACTTTGTCAATCAACGTCACGTCTGGTCTGTTTGCACGTATCACCCTATCCGTTCTGATACCATAGTCCCAGAGGATCTTTGCGAGATCGTTTTCTATCACTCCCTCAGGTTGGTGCTCGTACCACTTATTACTGCAAGGTAGCTGATGTTTCTTGCACAGGCTCCAGTGGAGGGCTTTTGCCACTGAATCATGCCTCTTTTTGTACTGGTTCTGTGCAAGTGCCGGGCATTCTCTTGCTATGTGGTTTATGGTTTCATTTTTCGTATTGCACTTCCTACATATGGAGAGATGTTATTTCCGTCTATCGTTCTTTGAACATATCTGGTTCTTAGGGCCTGATCTTTGTGCTGTTATCATTCCTTCAGTTTCCTTTTTTAGCTCTCCCCTCTGTAGCCATTGCCATGTGTCATCGCTGGCTAGTTCTTTAGTCTGTCTCATGTATTGTCCGTGCATTGGTTTGTTGTGCCAGTCCTCTGTTCTGTCTGTCCATTGGCACCTGTCTCTGTATATTTCTGGGTCTTCGTCTACTTTTATTAGTCCTTCTTCCCATGCACTCTTTAGCCACTCGTCTTCACTGGTTTTCAGATATTGCCCCAGTGCTCTGTTCTCGATGTTGACGCAGTCCTCTATACTTAGTAGCCTCCTGCCTTCCCTACCTTCCTTTCGTGTTATGTATAGTCTGTCCGTATTTGCTCTTGGGTGTAGTGCTTTGTGTATTGTCGTATGTTTCCTGGTTTTCTGATCTATGCTGCGAAGTTCTGCCTTCGTCCATTCCACTATTCCTGCGCTGTATCTGATTACTGGCACTGCCCATGTGTTTATGGCTTTTATCATATTTCCGGCGTTGAGTTTTGACTTGAGTATCGCCTTGAGTCTCTGCATATATTCTTTCCTGATCGTGTCCTTCATCTCTTGGTGTTTTATATCCCCTCCTTCCATTATTCCCAGGTATTTGTATCCCGTCTCATCTATGTGTTTGAAGTTATTCCCAACTGGTAGCTTTATCCCTTCAGTTCTCGTTACTTTGCCTTTTTGTATGTTGACTAAGGCGCATTTTTGTATTCCAAACTCCGTCCTGATGTCCCCAGATACAATCCTTACAGTCTGGATTAGGGTATCTATTTCCTTGATGCTCTTACCATACAGCTTGATGTCGTCCATGAACATCAGATGGTTGATTCTGTTGCCTCTTTTCTTGAGTTGGTACCCGGCATCCATCTTCTGTAGTACTTTTGTCATGGGAATTATTATTATTATTATTATTATTATTATTATTATTATTATTATTATTATTATTATTATTATTATTATTATTATTATTATTCATAAGATGAACGCTATTCATATGAACAAGCCCACAGGGACCATTGTCTTGAAATTTAAACTTCCAAAGAATATCGTCTTTATTTGAAAGAGGTAACATAGGGTAATAACACGAAAAGAAGAGATCACTCATTAGAAAAGAAAGGAATGAATTAACAAATAAAATTGGATAAATAAAACTTCTTGTTTTTATTAGGGAACTTATGAAATGAATGCCTTTTGAAGTTTGTGTTGGCCAAGAAGTGGTAAAGGAGTCATCAATGAAGAGGCAAGAAAAACAAGGCGTGATCCGACCTCCAGCTTACTCTGGACGCGTGCAAGAATTTTACCCTTCCGCATAACTTGTAAGCATTATGTTCCTAACTTGTAATTAAATTAAAACGTTCTGAAATCTACAGTGAAATAGAGCCTTGTTTTACCAAGGAAAATTAAAATAATTTTGCTGTACTGTTTAACACGCACATTATTCATATTTAACATTCTTATTCTAATAAATAAATCACAAATATCCTATCCTAAAATTCCTGTATCTTTAGCTCAACGCGAAACGCCTTTTTCAGACCTTTGATAGGCTCGTCCATAGACCTTTCCTACCCCCTACAAGAACAACAACTATAACAACAACAACAACAATAAAGTAGTATGTAAGGATTACTCCCGGAGTAAGCGAAAAAAGTCGCGACGCTGTTCATGCATAGAAACTGAAAAAGGATACATTGATGGCTGAGAGAAGACCAGGTTATATCCATCAAGAAAGTAAAGCCTATTTCGAAAGCACATGCAGTTGTTTTGAAAACGACTTTGCAAACCAAGTTTGTCTTAGAATAATCAATAAAAGGTCATTTTTACTTAATACTTTTTTATTTAGGATAATAGTTTTCTTTGCAGTTGTTTTGAAAACGACTTTGCAAACCAAGTTTGTCTTAGAATAAACAATAAAAGATAATTTACTTATATTTTTTAGGATAATTAGCTTTCCTTTGCCAGTTGTTTTTTAAAACGATTTTGCCAAAGCCAAGTTTGTCTTAGAATCAGCAATAAAAGATTATTTTTTACTTAAAATTTTTTTTTATTTAGGATAATAGCTTTCTTTGCAGTTGTCCTGAAAACGATTTTGCAAGCCAAGTTTGTCTTAGAATAAGCAATAAAAGATTATTTTTTACTTAATATTTTTTTTTTATTTAGGATAATAGCTTTCTTTGCAGTTGTCCTGAAAACGATTTTGCAAGCCAAGTTTGTCTTAGAATAAGCAATAAAAGATTATTTTTTACTTTTTTTTATTTGGGATAATATTCTTTTCAGTTGTCCTGAAAACGATTTTGCAAGCCAAGTTTGTCTTAGAATTAGCAATAAAAGATTATTTTTTACTTAATAATTTTTTTTTTATTTAGGATAATAGCTTTCTTTGCAGTTGTCCTGAAAACGATTTTGCAAGCCAAGTATGTCTTAGAATAAGCAATAATAGATTATTTTTTACTTTTTTTTTATTTGGAATAATAGTTTTTTTTAGAGGAATTGTCATACTTTGGACATTCGTATAATTGCATACTGGTATATTTTTATAGTGTATGAGTCATCTTCTGTGTAACATGTGCATTTTTGTGGAAAAGTAAATAAGATACAATTGCTTTTTATCTCTGTCACTCTCGTTTATTGCTGAAGGACCCGAATTGGATTATTCACTTAAGAAGTAACCAAGTGTATATATTAAGAATAACAGCGCACGCAGTCATTTCTCGTGAGTGATACTTAAAAAAAAGGAAAAAAAACGATTGAATTGCGTCATTGGTGTAGATTATTTATTTATGATAGATGTTACAATACGTAACGGTCTTAATGCAGTGAGCCTTACATTTTTATCATCGAATATTGTTGATATTGATATTAAAAAAGTGTGCAGTGGTATACTATTACTATGCATCAGTGGTAGTGTGCACAGTGGTATTACTATTACTATATGCATTTTTCAGTGGTATATGTGTTACTATCGTATGAATTTTGTCTGATACGTGTTTTATAGAACTGCTGTGAAGTAATTGAATAACATATCTGTCATGTTTTATTAATTCATATATATATTTTATAATTTATACATACATACACTACATACTATATATATATATATCTAGATATATTTATATATATATATATACATATACACACATATGAATTAAAACATGACAGATATGGCATTCAATTACTTCACAGCAGTTCTATAAAACACATAACACACACACACACACACACATATATATATATATATATATATTATATATATATATATATATATAATATATATCTATATATATAAAACTGCGTAGGGCTTTACTTGCCGATGCCGTTGGAGTTATATCTGTCGTGGCAAGATGTATGATATTT
>NC_061107.1:83309059-83324059 GCF_015104395.2 Macrobrachium nipponense | reverse complement strand
ACCTAGCTACACCTTCCAGTATCAACTGTAAAGGACGAAGCAAAATGAAATAGAGGCATTATGAATGTGTGGAATGTATGGGGGTGTCTGGGTTTTTCTTCATTACTGTTGTCAAAAGTATTATACCTTCAATACAGTAAGTTGTATCATGTTTTTTTTAATAAAATTACTGATGTAATTTTCAGTAGGAAGAGTTTGATATTACTCTTGTGGAAAGAATAAAATGGGTTACTTTCGACTTGCCCCTCTTACAGAGAGAGAGAGAGAGAGAGAGAGAGAGAGAGAGAGAGAGAGAGAGAGAAGCTGACTCACTTTATGCATACATTAAGGTCCAGGAGTTGTTTGTTGCAGTTGGCTGGAGGTTCAACAGAGAGATTACGATGCAATTTCGATTCTTAGCTCCGGTTGATTGCAGTGACATGTGTCCGGAGGAAGTTTATAGCCCAGATTATATATCCGGTGGTAAACATCGTCGGGGCGTCGAGAGGAGAGGAACCCCTGACGATTTATTATTGGAGCGGAGATGTAAGGTAGCTTTAAATTATGGATGCCTGAGATGGTTTTTATTTCTTTATCTATGGAAGGGATGGTAATGTTTTTATCTTTCTTAAGATAGCCGTATGAAATAATCCCTTAGGATATTCATTTAGTGTAATCAACATTTCTTTATAATACTCTGTATAAGACGAAAGGCAGCTTTAAATTATTTTGATGTCGGAGATGGTGTGTTTTTTCTTTTCTTTTATGGATGTGATGGCATTGGGTTTTTCTTAAGATAGCCGTAGGATATACGTCTGAGATGGTTTTTTTTTTTTCTTTTCTTTTATGGAAGTGATAGCAGTGGGTTTTTTTCCCTAAGATATTTAAGTAGTGTATACACTATTTCTTTATGGCACTGTCTGTATTTCAATTAATTGTGAATTGTGTGTGTCTGTTTTTTTAAACTTTTATTTGCCTCGGGTATTGCCCATCTTCCAAGCGACATCGGATTTATGACAAACCTAAAATTAGAAGCAGTCCAAATGTTTACCATGTTTTCCTTAGATGTTTCACATTTTGTTTTGCCCTATGGACATAGTACTTGCTCTTCAGATTGGAAGGGCTCGACTTCTCATGTGAGAGAGTTGCAGCTACTGAACTGTTCTCACTCAGATTCGGCGTGTTTGTATTTTAAGCAGTGAGATTTTGTAGTAGCTGATGTGAAATTTGACGAGAATGAATGCTTACCAGAATCGAAAATTTTATGTCTGAAGATTATATTAAATTTTGTCAAAATCATTGTTTAGTTTGGTGGATCAGATGTTTGTTTTTGAAAATTTTACTGTAAAGTTATAATTACGTGTGTATGTATGTATGTATATATATATATTATATATATAATATATATATATATATAATATATATATATATATCTATATCTGTGTGTGCGTGCGCCTGTGTATTCGAACAAAAGTTCTTGAATGACACCCAGATCTTGAAATACTTTTACACATTTACGCTTATCGGAAGTTGCAAACGTAACCTGTAGTTTGAATTGTTCTTAAGACAATTATACATTTCATATCTCATGTTTTAATTTCTCTCTCTCTCCCGCATATATATGTATATATATAAAAATACATATATACATATATATATATATATATAATATATATATATATATATATATTTATATATATTATATATATATATTATATATATATATATATATATATATATATATATATAATGCACCCTGTTTTAGTTGCATGTGTTTACTGAGGCAATTTCGACAACGGTTCAGACAGGAAAAATTCAGTGACCTGTAAAAGGCGGCAACATTTTCGTTTGTATTTTTCTCGCCGCCAAAAGCTTCCAAGGAAGCTGAAGAATAGGCAAGAAATCCTTATCCGATGTTGGTGGATGAATATCCTACAGTCCGTAAAGTATACAGTGAGTTTGAGTGAAGTGTCATCGTAACATGACTTTCAAAATCGAATTTCTATTACATTCAACCCCTTATGCGGTGCACTGTAAGCATTTCTTTAGGTTCTTTGCAAAGTGCCTTCCGTCCCTAGCTGCAACCGCTTTCGTTCCTTTTACTGTACCTCCTTTGATATTCTCTTTCTTCCATTTTACTTTCCATCCTCTCCAAACAATTGATTCATTAGTGCAGCTGCGATATTTTCTTCCTGTTACACTTGACAAACCTTATACTGTTAATTTCTGTTTCAGTGCGGAATGACCTCATAGGTCCCAATGCTTGGCCTTTGGCCTGAATTCCATATTCAATTTAGTTCTATGGTTCATTCATGTAACTCTTAAGTAGTATTATATACATATCATAACTCTTTTGTATCAATTGTGTTTTGTATTTGTACATGACACTGAGGTGGAAAGATACGTGTTCTTATCATAAATTTTTTCTACCCGAAAAAAAGAACCTCCAAAAGAAAAAATAAGGATCTGTATTTGCACACGCTACTAATATAGAAGGATCTCTGTTGTTATTATTAATATCAGTAAATGTTGCTCCTTGCGAAATAAAAACGTATCCTCCAAAAAAAAGGAGGAAAAAAGAGGTTTTAAAAGGAAACTTGAAAAAGATGAAGGTCTTAACTTGTTTGTGACCTGTGTAGGGGGTTAAACCAGGTCGTCGCTGGCATGTTTGTCTTGCGGGGGAAGATTTGGATCAAGGGTGATTGAGTATTTTTCTTGCCCCTAATCCTCCACCATCCGTCTTTTCCTGTTTTCCTCTTTTTTTTTCTTTCCCTTTCGTTCTTCCTTTCTCCGGGTAATAAACTCTGGAGTTGTGGGAATCCTAGTTAGGGGGAGGGGGGTGGGGAGGTTGGTTTAGGCTTGGCGGGGGAAGGACCCAGCTGGGAGGAAAGTTATGATTTTGTGTTTGTGTATGTGTGTATGTTTGTGTTAGAGAGTCTTTGTGCGTACGTTTGTGCGTAAAGGTACGAGACGGAGATTGTCTTGTTTTCCTGGATTTTTCGACCAAGGAAAAAGAAAGAAAGAAAAAAAAAAAGAGCCGTGCCTCAGAAGATCCAAGTTTTTATTTTTGTCTTTTCTTGTATGTTCTCTCTGTTTTTAGCTCACTCCCTTTGTCCTTAGCTGGAAAATTTTTTTTCATAAACCCCGACGCTCTCTCTCTCTCTCTCTCTCTCTCTCTCTCTCTCTCTCTCTCTCTCTCTCTCTCTGTGAATTTCTTGCAAGCTTTTTACCTTGACATTTTTCCTATCCATACAGATATGGTTGCAATGCGCAGCTCATAATAGTATCTCTCTCTCTCTCTCTTCTTTATATATATATATATATATATATATATATATATATATATATATATATATATATAATATTAAAGAATTTATTTAATGATTAGATTTGTAAAAGAAACTTTAAGAAAAAATATATATACACATACATATACATATATAAATACATATAATATTGCCCTTACCCTTTAGTAAGATCTAGGTCTACTTGTGTCAGCTGTAGAACCTTGATTTGGGCCCCGACCTCAGGAGACGAAGCTCTTGAAGCAGCTGAGATGAACAGTTTACACAGTTTATTATAAGGCCCAAAGAGAATTAGGACAATAACAAATCATCTGAGCGTACGGAGGCTATTCAAGTTGCATGTGCCTTTGCACTGATGCTGGATGAACCCGTTGAAATATTTTGCTTAATCCCCGGCCCTTATTTTTCGCCTCTCATTTCATTTAGATTTCTCTGAAATGTATAACATTTTGCAGAACGCGTATTAGAATGACCTCATGGGTGCCAGCACTTGGCCTTGAGCCTAAATTCTGTATTCTAAATCTAATATAAAAGTTCTGTATTATCCCGGAGAGCCTAACCGTTTTTCGGATTTCTTGTTTTTGACATTTTACGAAAAATAATATTTCGTTCTCCTTTGGAACGGCTGTCAAAATCTCATGTGACATGTTTGGTCATATTAGGCGTCTGTCCCCCTTTCTGTGTTTAACAATGCTTCTTTTAATATCCTCTTAACTTCACCCCTTCTATTTACTCTGGCGTTTTAATAAAAATAAGTCACAGCTGAAACCCGTCTCATTCCTTTTTACTGTACCTCCGTTCGCTTTCTCTCGCTTCCATCTTATTTGCCACCATTTCCTGACAGTTTTTTCGTAATGCAACTGCGAGTTTTTCATCCTGTTACACCTTTGAAGCCCTCTTTACTCTGTGTTTCCGTTCAGCGCTGAATGGCCTCGTAGGTCCCAGCGCCTGGCCTTTGATCTAAACTTTATATTCCATTCTCTCTCTCTCTCTCTCTCTCTCTCTCTTCTCTCTCTCTCTCTCTCTGTTTTCGGGTTGTGTGTGTGATGGCGTCATCCACATAACCTAGTCATCTCATAAACTTAAAAATTGGGGAGAGTTGGGGGGGGGGGGGGGGGGGGATAATCCACGGGTCATATCTCCTTCATCTCTGGTGTCTTCATTGACCATGTCAGTGTCCCGTCGGTAATTTTAGTGCCCCGAGCCACGTAACTCCGCCTTATCTCTGTTTATCTTTTGTGTTTGTCCCGGTCCTTTGTGGTGCCTCAAAACTTTGGCACTTGTGCCAATTTGTTTTAGGGTTTCTCTTACTCTCGGGAGGAGAAAACGGAGAACGGAGAAGAAGAAGCACGCGTATGCAGCGTGAGTGGTGGTTAGCTTTGTGGTTTCGAGAGAGATATTACCCTGGCCAATGTTTGTAAAGGGTGAAATTCCTCATTTTTAGTCGTTTTGTGTATGTGTGTATGTGTGTTTGTGTGTGTGTGTTTCTGTGTGCAGTTTGTCACTGGACGCAGGTTAATACAGTTTCTGTTTTTATTTAATTGTGAAACTATCATTTTTTAAATTGTAATAAAATAGGTTTCCTTTACGTATTTATTATCTTAGTTTTCTTAACGTGGACAATTAAATTTTGAGGAAACTGTCGTACTCTTATCACTAAATCACAAAAATTGACATTATTTATTTATTTATTTATTATTTTTATATTTTTTTTGCTTTTTTATTTACTGTTAAGTATGAAGGTTTTCAATTTCCAGTTTTACATGGCTTCAGTTGTAATTTACGATACAAAAAGCAATTAAATTTTTTGCATGGTTTTTTTCCATTTTTGTTTATTGTGGCTTAACCTCTAATTTCTTTTACGTATTCTGACTTATTTATCAACTGCTAGTCCGTGGCTGTTTCCATTATAGATTTATAATAATAATGAAAAATCCTCATAGTAGCAAGAGTTTTCAAATGGAGAAACAGGTCCACTATTATGTAGATGTACTTATATTTAAATTTAAAACTTTGGATTTGTTTCTCCAATAATAATAATAATAATAATAATAATAATAATAATAATAATAATAATAATAATAGTGTAGATTCCGTAAATCTCTCTCTCTCTCTCTCTCTCTCTCTCTCTCTCTCTCTCTCTCTCTCTCTCTCTCTCTCTCATTATTTACTCTTGCGTCAAGAAAATAAAATAGAAATTTTCCATCGGAGTATCGGTCTTCGACGTGAAATGGACTGTGATAAAACAGTAGTTCACTTAAATCTCTCTCTCTCTCTCTCTCTCTCTCTCTCTCTCTCTCTCCTCTCTCTCTCTCTATCATTTGCGACATGTTTTCTTCTTTGGTTGAAACTCACTGCAGTTGACTAACTCTTAGTTACCCTACTGTATTCTTTCACCGGTTGTATACGTACTTTTTTCAGGTAACCTACATTTTCACTTACTCGGGTAGTAAGCCTACAAACTGCTGTGTTGTTGTTGTTGTCCTTCTTATTCTTGTTCTTGATCTTGTGTTCTTGATGGAGGGAAGGAAAGTCCTATGGAAGAGCCTAAAAAGGTCTGAAAAAGGTGTTTTGGGTTGAGTTAAAGATACAGAAAAATAGATAGATATTTTGGAAAATACTTATTAAGGAATTTGACTTTTATTATAAAAAAATGAAAAAATTGTTAAAATAATAAAATTAAAAAAAAATAATAAAAAAATTTTAAATTTTCGTGTAAAAAAAAAATAAAAAAGAAAAAAAAACAAACAAAACCGCTATGAATAAAATATTTTATTTTAAAATTTTCGTTGGTGAAACAACACGCTATTTGATTGTAGATTTTAGCACGCGCCTCGAGTAAGCTGGAGGTCGGATCACGCCTTGTTCTTAAATGTATCATCTTTGTTATCCCAAAGATTGATGTTGATTATAGGACACGATTTCTTGCCCCCACGAATTATCAGCCGTTTGACTTGTCAGCATGACAAAGGGCCGTAATTGGGCCTGTGATTTTAGTGTTTTTATACTTGCTAAATTACCAGTCTATCCGTGCCCTCTGGCCTGGTTGCAAACATCGCACACACACACGGAGCACACACACACAACACACACCACACACACACACACACACAACACACACCCAGATGCCTCGATACCCAGCTTTTTCTGTTTTGGGGGAGAGGCAGGCGGGATGCCGGACCTGTTCATATTAATATAAAAAAAAAAATCATGCACCTCTTTACATAATGACGTAAAAAAAATTTCATACCTGGGCACTCATTCTGGTAACTTTAAGAAAGCTCAGGTCACCAAAGGTATAAAAGGGGGACGGGGGTGGGTTGGGGTTGTTGGAGACTGTCTCTCCATTAATTAAGCATTAATGAAATTTTATCACCAAATTTCCATAAATCTGAATTATATAAATAAGTTCTAATTGATTAACAAAGGCTCAATAAATGGACTGCAATTACTTACAGAGAGATTTTCTACCAATGCAGGCTAGAGTTGGATTTATAGAGCCAGATGCATGCACGAGACTCGTCTTTAAAAAAAAAAAAATTAACCTGCCATTGAATGTCTTTCTAAATAATTGATTTGCACTTTTTGGGCCTTACTTCAATTGAAGTAGAACTTAGGTTATGTAGGCTGATTGGAAATGTAATGGAAAGGTGACCTCCGTACTTTATTGTTTGATAGAAAAGATAATTATTTTTTGCTGACCTGAGCTTTTTCTTATGACATTACCAGAATGACCTATTAGGTTTTCGAAGTTTTTTTTTTTTTAAACCAGTCATGTTAAATATAAATCAGATTTTTTTTTATATTGATAACTACCAAATTCCTTTTAGGAAAAGTTTTAATCTTAAAAACCCACTCCTACTGTTTCACTGGTTCATTAGGAATCTCTCTCTCTCTCTCTCTCTCTCTCTCTCTCTCTCTCTCTCTCTCTCTCTCTCATTTGGGAAATTGAATGAGGTCAATCTTACCTTACTAATTTTAATTCAATTAGAGTATGCTCTGATTAAGGAAGAGAACGGAAATGAGGGGTCGGTGTCGTATAGTTTTAACTATATTATCTTGCTTTAAAAAAGGAACAGTAAATTGCTTGATTATTTATTAAAATGGGAACACTCAGTTGCTTGATTTATTTATTATTAAAAAGGTGACAGTTACTTGTTTCATTTTTTACTAAAATGGTAACAGCTCATTGTTGGATTTATTATAAAAAAAGGTAACTCGCAGTGATTTATTTATCATTGAAAAGGTAACAGTTAATTGCTCTATTTAACATTGAAAAGGTAACAGTTCATTGTTTGATTTATTGTTAAAAAGGTAACAATTGCTTGATTTATTATTAAAATGGTAACAGTTCTTTGTTTGATTAATTATTAAAATAGGGAACGAATTGCTTGATTTAGTATCAAAATGGTAACCTTTAATTATTTTATTTATTTATATATTACTATTAAAAAGGTAACGGTTCATTGTTTGATTTGTTATTAAAAAAGTAAGTTATTTTGGCAGTACCAAAATAATAGTGGAATTGAGAAAAACCAGAAAATGAAAGATAATCCAGTTTTCTGAGGAACGAAAATAGTCCTCGCCAGGAAATTTTAAGATTTTATATTTTGAAATACTGAAAACATAAAATATAAAACTGTTGAGGGATGCATTTCATTATGAGAGAGAGAGAGAGAGAGAGAGAGAGAGAGAGAGAGAGAGAGAGAGAGAGAGAGCTCGGAAATGAAAAGATCATCGACTAGCCCTGACCATTTCAACTTCGTTAACCCCCAGACAAATTTAGTTTGTATTTGGTTGGTGGCCCAAAAACAGCAGCGCCAGGAAAAACAACACACGCCGACAATGGGCGCAATCGAATTACATAAGTGAATAGCACTGAAACTCGTTAGCCCTGAAATGTGGAGTAGTCGTGTACCGGAAGGGGAGGCGGGGGTTGTGCGTGTTTTTGGGTCAAATCTGCATCCCTCCTCTTTGAAGGGCTTTCGAGAGCCTGCTTATCGAAATGGAATTTTTTAAAAATCGAAAATAGGTAATATTTTGGTATGTGACATTCTCTCTCTCTCTCTCTCTCTCTCTCTCTCTCTCTCTCTCTCTCTCTCTCCTCTAAAGTTTAATTGATTTTAAAGGGTGAGGGTATGTGGTATTTATAATTTGTTATAACCGCAAATGATGCTTTGAAGTGCAGATTATGAGAAATACAGCAATATTTCAGCGATTTCTTTTGTGGTCAGCGTTGGGAGCTGAAAAGGATAAGTTGCATTTAAACGTTTAATACATAAGCATAATAAAATGTAGTTTTCGAGTACGCTAATTGCGTCATTTCACCACAGTTCATGAAACGTGTAACGGTAAAGGGCAGAATCCAAAGTTATTTCCTGGTACCAATATATGTAGAAATGAATCTAAACACGAAGTTTTACATTTATTTATAAAAAATGTAAAGATGTATTTTTAAAATTCACAGTGTTTACACACCGGCTGCTCTCTCTCTCTCTCTCTCTCTCTCTCTCTCTCTCTCTCTCTCTCTCTCTCTCTCTCTCTCTCATTTCAATCTTTTTTTAGCTTCAGGTAGAAAAAACTTTTCTAAACACACACACACACACAATTCTGAGCCAGTGACTCTTCTGATTTTTTCTTGTGAATTGTTTTGTGAAGACGTCAGCTGGAATGAATTTGGACAATACGATTTCGTATGTCCTTTGTCGTCGCTAAATAGATGGTTTCCACTCGTTCGTTCAGCCACTTATTAAAGAGACTGTGCCGTTGTTTGGGACTGACGTTTAGAAATAAAAAAAGAAAAAAAAGGGCTTTTATGTTGTTGAAATTAATGATATGTTAATAGTAGCCAGGGGAAATTAGGTGGACTCCTGAGTGTTGATATCCAAAATGTGGTAACCTGTCTCATTTACATTTTTGGAAATTCATACGTATCTCTTAAAGACGAAGATTAGTTACTTATCTCTTGAAGACAAAGATAGATCGCGTATCTGTTGAGGATAAAGTATGACAAATGATTGGGAAACATGAATAATCGAATTAGCATTTAATTTTTTTTGCAGTGATTCGTGGTATAATGTTTGCTTTCATTAACCAAAATGACTTAGTTTAAATGATAGTTTTGTACCTTATTTTCCCTTAGTGAATGTATTCATTGTCGAATGTCGCGACTTGCATTTTTCCCCATAAATCATGAATTCATTAATAATGATGAGGTTTTATATATATATATATATATATATATATTATATATATATATATATATATATATATATATATGTGTGTGTGTGTGTATTTGTATGTGCTATATATATATATATATATATATATATATATATATATATATATATATATATCTATATATATATACGCATATATTGTGTGTGTGTGTCAGAATGTATGATTTAGCTTGTCAGATCTCTCTCTCTCTCTCTCTCTCTCTCTCTCTCTCTCTCTCTCTCTCTCGCCGGTATATAAAAGGGTGTGTGTGAACGAATCAAAACGGAAACTCGTAAAATGATATAATATATTTTCTGCATTTGCTGCTTCCCAGATTGTCAGGAAACTACCAGTTTTATATCCTGTGGTAAGAGATTGTAATTTATTATTTCCCAGTCAGACTTGAATCTCTCTCTCTCTCTCTCTCTCTCTCTCTCTCTCGTCTTCCTCCTCTCCTCTCTCTCTTCTCTCTCTCTCCTCTCTCTCTCTCCTCTTCCCTTTTATGGGAATCCCATCATGTGTCTGCCCAAATCCATTATATTTCGGTGGCCTCACGTCATCACGAGGATGTAAAAAGACGGAAAATTAGATTTTTGTCCTTCTGGACTCTCTCTCTCTCTCTCTCTCTCTCTCTCTCTCTCTCTCCCCGTCCTTTTATTCGCCTGTCTCAGTTTTCTGCCCATTTTTGAGTGTCTGTTCCTTTGCATGACAGTTGATTTTAATTTATTTTCTCCCATTATTGTTGCGTGAGATTCTTCTAATGTATATTTTATCTTTTTTCTGTTTTTATAGTTTACTTTATTATTGAGTTTTTTATGGAATAGTTTTTGGTCTTCATGTTTGATGTCAGTCAAATATAAAGATCAAATCTGTCCTTATTTAGGTAGTGTATATTTTATCATTTGTGCATGCTTTATTATATATATATATATATATATATATATATATATATATATATATACCACAGGTGAAAAAATAATAGATTGGTATAAACTCCTGACCGGTTTCGACTTTATTTCGAAGCCATTGACGAAGGCTTGGAAATAAAGTCGAAACTGGTCAGGACATACACGCTCGTCTCTCTCTTTTTTTTTTTTATCTGCTGTTATGTGATAAAAAAATCACGTGGTAAAGTTATTACAATCGTGTATATATGTATTTATATGTGTGTGTATTTTTGTGTATACGTGTAATGTGGCTGTTTTGTGTAGAATCGTTATTTTATTTATTTACTCATTTCTTTATTTATGCTTGCGTGTTGTACGGGGTCATTTTTATAGAAATTAATTTGTATACTTATTCATCAGTTTGTGATTGGTCTGGGTGTGCAATACTAATGACTGACTGAAGGCAGAAGATGTCGCACACCTGTGTTTGGTTTTATTTTATTCATCTGTCCTCTTCCCTTTCTGTGTTTTTCCTCTTATTCTGTTCTGTCTGCCAGTCCTTTTTCGGTTCGCGTTTGGGTGTTTATTTATTTATTTATTTATTTATTTATTTATTTATTTATTTATTCATTCATTTATTTATTTGAGAATTCTATCATTTGCTTTGCAGCTCTCAAAAAGATTTTCTGTGACTTATAACATGCTCGTGGTCCTGTCAGTGTTTACAGAATACGCCGTGCATATACGTACAAATTTTCATACATATATACATATATAAAAAAAATTATTGCAATGTGTGAAAGGAATTTTTTTAACCTGCTTAACTTATCTTATAGCCATGTAAGAACGCTTTCATTTCTGGAATAGTTTCATTTTTGTATTTTATAAATGCTCTCTCTCTCTCTCTCTCTCTCTCTCTCTCTCTCTCTCTCTCTCTCTCTCTCTCTCTCTCTCTCTCTCTCTCTCTTTCAATTTGCCATTCAGCAGCTCTCACTCCCTTTTTAACTCTCATAAGACGTCATACTCTCTCTCTCTCTCTCTCTCTCTCTCTCTCTCCTCTCTCTCTCTCTCTCTCTCGTAGTTTTTCACTCATCCTCTCTCTTTCTCTCTCTCAATTTGGCATTCAGCATCTCTCACTCCCTTTTTATCTCTTATAGGAATTTATCCTCTCTCTCTCTCTCTCTCTCTCTCTCTCTCTCTCTCTCTCTCTCTCTCTTAGTTTTCCTTTCTGCCTCGCTGTGCTCTCACCTGAACGCTTTCTTCCCCTCAGAGAGTTGCCATTTAAGTTAATCTCAGAATCACGAGACAGCCATACACGGAGCGCAAAGGTGTCCACACCGACATAGCATTGTTAATTCTTTTCGTTTTTCGAACATTGAAATGGCCGCGTGAAAGAAATGAAACGAGGGGGAAAAGACAATTTAGTGTTTGAAAAGGGATCGGAAGTATATCTATAATATGCATATATCTCCCCTCACGTGAGGGGAACTTCATCCGATAGCAAGGTGAAAATTCCGAAATGTGTTCATTTCTTTGAAAGAATTCTGCTCATAATTTATTTGTAAGTGGTATTGAGGTCTTTGAAAGTCTTTGAAAGGGAACAGGTATTCCATAAAAATTCCAGATGAAGGCTGGTCTGAAGAATTATACTAGATTTCGTGCTACCATTCAGTAACTCAATTAAAAAAAAATTTAATTAAAATTATCATTATTGTTTATATATTTACAAAATTTATAACCATTATTAGTGATAAATCAAGTATTATCAGGTAGTATTTCCACTTTCTTGTCATGTCTAAGGAAAAAGTACTATTTTGTCTTATTGGCTAGCTTATGCATGCGATATATTTTCTTGAAATAAACCAAAACAATAAATATCTTACCAGTCCCGTTGTTATTCTCATTTGAATAGAGGAGGGAAAGTGCATGCGCCCGCGAGAGAGAGAGAGAGAGAGAGAGAGAGAGAGAGAGAGAGAGAGAGAGATTAAATCGTAACCGAGGCTTCCTGAGAGTTCCTTATAATTGAGATGCATTTTTTTTTATTACGCCGGAGTTTGTGATTTCGAGTGCAGCTTTTTTTTTTTTTTTTTTTTTTGACGCGCATAGGAAAGTCATTTTCTGGTTATACATCATCTGAGGGCCCTCAAACCTCATTGTTACTCATTGCCGATTAGCCCGTGTCGCTACAGTTTGCCGATTTGTCGAGTAGCGCTGGCTGACTGTTTGTTTTCTGCCATCTTTCACCTATAAGGTGATTTATTTTATATTCTTCGAACTTTGCTGTGCCTTACTTTGGACATATTTGGGATAATGTCAATTAAAGTAAATCTTATGGTGAGTATGTCCGCTTAATGTGTAGGTTAATTTGGTATTATTTAAGTTATATTAGAGCTTACATGTACTTTAGAATAGGTAACAGCAAAGGGCGGTTGTATGTTTGATGAAAAACGAACACTTACCTCCACCCTCGGTGAAAATGAAACCCTCTGCTATTTGACTGTCATCCCGTCAAAAAAAAAAAAAAAAAAAAAAAAAAAAAAAAAAGAAAAAAAAAAACTGTCTTAACAGGTTCCTTCCAAGTCCTTGGCTTAGTAACTGCGTTGCCACTTCGCTAAATCTGAAGAAGCCTCTCCCATCTCTAGACAAATCTGTTAAAAGCCTTGATCTCCAACCTCAATAACCCCCCTTCCCCCCCGCCCCCCGAGGTCTTCCAGACACCACCCCTTCTCGTTTACTCTGAAGGTTGCCAAAACGGTGTCGGTGTCTGTTGAATCCACATTCTCTCTCTCTCTCTCTTCTCTCTCTCTCTCTCTCTAAAAGACATTCGCAGCCTTCCACAGATATCTGACAGACAAACGTTCCTTTCGCAGTCACCACCTTGCAGGTTTTGACAAAGGACCTAAACCCCCCACAGACCAACACACGTGACAATGGCCCGTGGCACCCTACCCTCTCCTTCCCTTCTTCCCCCCCCCCCCCCCCTTCCCCCCCAAGTGTCCCCGCCCAAATCTGACGGACGGACGTTCCCTTTAGGCCCTCTGAAGTGCAAATGAGAAGGGCCATTAATATGGCATCAGATAGAAAGGCAGCAGCTGCTGCTGCTGCTGCTGTGATGCTGTGATGCTGTTTCCAACCACACGACACCTGACTAGGCAACAGACGTCACTCATATGCAGCTGAAATTGGAGTGAAGGAAATTATTATCATTTTTTATTTTTTATTTTTTTGTTCCCCTTTCGTTTGTTTGTTTGTTTTTGTCACCTTTCGTTTGGAATGTTTTTCTCTCTTTTTAAACGAAGGTACTTGTTTCGATCCGGGTTCGAACGGAGTTCGGTAACGAACGAACCGCGCTTCATGTTCCCTTCTGTCATTTATCGCTCGTCGGGATCGGGCGATTCATATCGAGTAGTGAGATCGAACGGAGTCACGTATTCGCAGCCCCCCCCCCTCCCCCCCGGGCCAGGTTAGTTAGTTAGTTAGTTATGGCCCATCCGCTTAAAGCCTCCGACTTTGGAACGTTGAGCGTTAGTGATGACCCCCTGACCTTAAGACCAAGTTATGTATGTATAATATTTGCCACTCTTGGTGCCATGTTGTTTCGCTCCTGACCTTTGTATGTGTTTTGCAATATGGATCCTGGTCGTTGTCAAGTTTAAAGTGTCTTTTTTTTCTGTTGCACCAAATTGAATGCGTATGTGACTGCTTTATCTATCTATATATATATGTAAATATATATATATATATATATATATATATATATATGTATATATATATGCATATATATATATATATATATATATCTATATATAATAATATATATATATATATATATATATATATATATTAGATATATAGAGAGAGAGAGAGAGAGAGAGAGAGAGAGAGAGAGAGAGAGAGCGCAAGCAAGCAAGCAAGAAAGCAACCAGATGCACACGAATTTAATTTGGTGCAACAAAAAGACACTTTAAGCTTGACAACGACCAGGAATCCATATTGCCAATGATACAATATATATATATATATATATATATATATATATATATATATATATATATATATATGAATTGGTATAATTTTTTCGTATACAGCTAAATCCTGCATTAGGTATGCCTTTATATATTGAATGTCAGCTGTGTCATTTGCAAGTTGTGAATATTTTTCCTTGTTAAAGTGCAGTGCTTGGAGGAGTGTATAGACATAGAATCGCAGCTCCGTAGTACCTTATTGTAATATCGTGACTCAGGTTATATTTAATATATTGGTTTTTAGTGCTTTCAGAGAATCGGTCCCAATATCAACATTTTTATGACAATTCCATAGGATTTCCAAGAGTATTATTAAACTTTAATAAAAAACAAAAAATACAGCGATATTAATGATGATGGTGACGACGGTAAATAGTTTACAAAATCGAAACAAGAACGCCAATAATAATGATAGTTGTACTTTAGAAGTAGTAGTAGTATTAGTAATAGTATTAGTTGTCATGTAATGCAAAACCCCTTAATATACAACATTTAGGTGTATTACAACTCTAATTTTGTGCTGTTGCGTTTTAAACGTGGGTTCGAACCCCACCAGACAAAGTAGAATTTTGTTTTTTCAGTCAC
>NC_061107.1:83296559-83304059 GCF_015104395.2 Macrobrachium nipponense | reverse complement strand
TATATAATATATAATATATATCTAGATATATATATATATAATGTGTATTATATATATATAGTAATATATTATTATCTCTATTATGTTATGTATAATATGATATATTACTCTATATAATATTATATGATATATATTATAGTATATATATGCATATATCTTTTTTATGGACTAATTTCTGTAATATGGAAAGGCCATTCAGCTCTGTAGACTTGTCAGATATAAGATTGTTCGAAACATGATTTTTCTGATTATTCTGAGGGACTATTAAGATATTTTTTTAAAATAGGAGTATAAAGTCTGACACCTATTACATGGCGTCGATTATGCCAGCTTTCTACACTGATGTTTTTTTAATTCAGTTGTTTATGCTTATTATGTTAAACGTTTCATTTGTAAATTTTAGCGTCATTACACTCTGTTAGTCGTATAAATCAGCGAGCTTAAGCAACATTGGGTTTGATACTATCAGTCTATCTATCTATCTATCAATATATATATATATATATATATATATATATATATATATATATATATATATATATATATATATATATATATATATGTGTGTGGTGTGTGTGTGTGTGTGTGCGTGCGTGTGTGTGTGTGTGTGTGTGTGTGTGTGTGTGTGTGTGTGTTTCAGTGCTAGTCTATCTCAAATGCCTTTGGAATAACGCTGTATTTTCACTTAATAATTTGTCAGGTGATAGACAGAGTGGCAAAACCCTCAAGACACCCTCTGGGTCATAAATTGAAAATCGATTCTTAGAGGTCTCCCATCCGGGACCCTTTGATAAATTGTGCACGAAAGCTGTTTTCGGGGAGCAGCAACAGGGCCCTCCCTTAGCTGTGGTGGAGTTCCGGTTGTCATTTTGGGGTCTGTCCCTTCTTCTTCTTCTTCGTCCCTCCCTTTGCCCAGTTTGTTGTCTTTATGGCGGTGCGTTGCGCTCGTGAATAATTCGAAAAGGGAAGAAGGCTGGTTGTTGTTGCTCTTGCAATCCTGTACGGTCGATCTCGGTGTCTCCACTTCGGGTAGGTAGCAAGGGCTTGCCTTGAGAGTCTCGAATTATACTTGGTGCCTATCAAGCTTCTACTGAACACCACTGATTTGTAAAGATTAGGGTTTCAGGAACCCCACTGCTGTGTAAAAATTAGGGCTTCAGAAACACCACTGCTGTGTAAAGGACTACCGCTTCAAAACACTACTGCTCTTTTAATATTAGGCTTCAGAAACGCCACTGCTCTGTAAAGATCAGAGCTTCAGAACACCACTGCTCTGTAAAAATTAGAGCTTCGTAACACCACTGCTCTGTAAAGATTAGAGCTTCAGAACACCACTGATCTGTAAAAAAATTAGAGCTTCATAACACCACTGCTCTGTAAAGATCAGAGCTTCAGAACACCTCTGCTCTGTAAAAATTAGAGCTTCATAACACCACTGCTCTGTAAAGATCAGAGCTTCAGAACACCACTGCTCTGTAAAAATTAGAGCTTCATAACACCACTTCTCTGTAAAGATTAGAGCTTCAGAACACCACTGCTCTATAAAGAATAGAGCTTCAGAACACCACTGCTCTATAAAGAATAGAGCTTCAGAACACCACTGCTCTGTAAAGGTTAGAGCTTCAGAACACCACTGCTCTATAAAGATGAGAGCTTCAGAACACCACTGCTCTACAAAGATTAGAGCTTCAGAACACTACTGCTATGTAAAGGTTAGAGCTTCAGAACACCACTGTTCTGTAAAGATTAGTGCTTCAGTGATCTCTTGCAACAGACCTTGGTGGGCTGGGGCTATTGGGAGTGGGTCAAGTAAGGTCCAAAATCTGACGTAGAAAAGAAGCATGTAATTGAAAGCAATTCAGGAAGTCAATTTTTATTCTACAAGTATGGAAACGTTACCTTTAGAAATTCACGATTGTTTCAGCATTTTATGTGGCATTTTTCCCATGAAGGCACATCGTGCGCAGAATAGGCCTGGCAAAGATGCATAAATGCTAACAGGCATTTATGTCAAGCGTTGAAATTGAAGACATCCGATGAAATATGTATAAGGAATTTCTGACTGAAGAGGTCATGGCAATATGTAGTGAATGGCCTCAACTCTGATTAACTTTCACGGGAGCTGTTGTTGCCATTTCATATTAAGCCAATGTAGTTTGAGGCTGAGGTCCATTCGCAAATTTGAAAGGACGGCTTCTTTGAAGGAGACCAACGTGGAATAAACTCGGGCTTTTAATAAGGACCGAAGAATGCGCTCAAGTGAAAGTTAAAGTAATATATACTTAACGTTCATGCACTGGCGGATGATTAAATTGTGGGGCGTGCCTCGTCTTCGTCGGTGATTTTAATAACGCGCATTAATTCGTATTAATTCGCCACACTTACGTACGTAAGAAGAAATGTCAATTGTCCGAATGACGTCATATCAGGCATGTTGCAATGTGCAGTGATGTCAATCGTTTGTTCATTGATTCACCTCGTTGATCGCGCAACTGCCGTGACGTAAACAAGCTGCCCTCTGTCAATTCTATTTTTAACAAAGCTGATGGTTTAAGAAAGCCTTAAAGAATGTGTTTATGTTTTTTAAATAAATTTTTTTTAGCGAAGTTTTGGAATCCAGAATAAATAGGGTACTTTTTGTAACGTTCGCGCGCGCGCGCGCACGCGTGCGTGTATATATATATATATATATAATATATATATATATATATATATATGGTTGTGTATTGTAGATCCCTTTTTTTTAAGTTGAATATTCAGTAAATTTAGATGTTACATTATTCAAAGTTTGTATTAATGCCAGATCTAGAATTTTCGAAATAAATCCTAATATATATATATATATATATATATATATATATATATATATATATATATAGTGTGTGTGTGTGTGTGTGTGTGTGTGTGTGTATTGCAGATCCCTTTTTTTTTTAAGTTGAATATTCAGTAAATTTAGATGTTACATTATTCAAGTTTGTATTAATGCCAGATCTAGAATTTTCGAAAAATAAATCCTAATATATATATATATATATATATATATATAGTTTTATATATATTATATATATTCTAAAATCGAAAATTTACTGATCTTACCACTGAAGCTATTGTAGTCCTTGTATTTTGTAACGTTATAAGTGTATAATTTTGGTTTCCTGCTATAAACAGTTACTGATAGTTGATATCACCCCAGCTTTTGAAATAATTTATTTTCATTTCACCTCTCTTGAATGATAGTGCATTAACAATTATTCTTTTTTCTGTTAAACATCAGATCTTGAGCTTTAGTGTGTGTGAATAATATTTAATTTGATAAGCATTATCTTTTTAAAGAACTGAAGTACATTGCATTGTTATAACTTAGTTTTCACATATGACTTCAAGATTAAGTAATAACGTTTTTTTTTCTTTGCAGGTATGTCGAAAGTTGGCCGTACACACATTTCAGCAACTTTTAAGGTAAACCTTTTTTTATTCATAAGGAAACAGTTAGTATTGCTGTAATATTCTTAAGAGTTTAGAAATTAATATCTTTATGGAAACTATAGATGGGAGCCCATTGCTTTGTTCGAGGAAAACTTTTTATATGCTGACAAGTTTTGGAATTCTTTTTCCAGTTCCGCATTCCCTTTCCACCACTTCCCATAGACACTCGGATGCCGGGAGGGGAATTGGTATTCTTTCGTGGGCATAGTCGTTGGAATTCAAAGGACTCCTCCCAGTAGCCATTAGTTGGGAATGGAAATTCATACTAATTAGTATCAATTCCTTGTGGGGGCAGGGGGGTGGGGGGCAGTCTTTCGAGGCTTCCTCTTTCTTTAATGACCTTTGTTCGACGTACTTCGGTCACTTTGAGTTGTAACTCTCTCTCTCTCTCTCTCTCTCTCTTCTCTCCTCTCGTCTCTCTCTCTCTCTCTCTCTCTCTCTCTCTCTCTCTCTCTCTCTCTCTCTTTTCCAGATTTAACCGTAGGATGGTCTCTTTTGTCCAACATAACTCCGAACAGTTTAGAGTCTACCCCCTTTCTTCCTTTCCCCCCCCCCCCCCTCCCCCCACAAGTGAGACAAAGGTAGCCTTGAAATATTTCCCCTTTTTTTCGTGCGACTCTCTTTATCAGAAGCAATCTACATCAGCGCCTTCTTCAGTTGTCGTCCTGGAACCCAACGGTTCTCTGCGTTCGGATAGCGGAAAACAAAAGCAGGTTTACTGCTTTCTGTGTGTGTGTGCGCGCGCGGTCTGTCAGAGAGAGAGAGAGAGAGAGAGAGAGAGAGAGAGAGAGAGAGAGAGAGAGAATCTAGCCTGAGCAGTGCCAGACTTTCTCTTCTACAGAGGCTGCATCTTATGTTCATGATTCAAGCAAGCGAATTATTTGCAAACATTCAAATAGAACAATTATACAAGTGTTAAATGGAAAAGCGACTCCTTAGAATATATTACACACACACACACGCAAGTGCCAGTTCACCCAACATTGCGTTTTTGTGCCCTCTAAATAATTTGTCCTTTTTTTTTTTGCCCCCTAAATATTGTATTCCTTTTCGGCTTTTTTGTGCCCTCTAAATAGTTTTTTCCTTTTTGCTTTTTGGTGCCCCCAGAATAGTTTTTCCTCTTTGTGTTTAGCAAATGGGAGGTTGTAAACATCTTTTTCTCGACGTCAGATGATATTTGTAAGGTTTCATCCTGTTTTTACGTAGGAAGGCTCCGCCCATTTGAGCTACGTACTGTCCTATTGTCAGATAGAGAAGCTAGGTTATTCCCTCTTTTAGACGGGAAATGAAAGTTCAATCTTTTAGACTGGAAAGTAAAGTTCGTTCGGTCTTTTAGAATGGAAATGAAAGTTCATTCGTTCTCTTAGACTGGAGATGAAAGTTCATTCGTTCGTTTAGGCCAGAAATAAAATAACTGCCATTTTCTTCAGTGTGTTGTGTCTCGTAAGGTGATGGCTATCATGGACTTGCAGTCTTCGCTATTTATTGCCATCTACATTATTCTTTGACTTCATCTCCCACTCCCACCCCCCACCCACTTCCTCCTCCTCCTCCTCCCTCCTCCTCCTCCTCCTCCTTTCTCCTCCTCTTCCTCCTTATCGCACCCATACATTTTTCCCTGTCAGACTTTTGGCCCTTCTTTCTCCTCTCCGTTTTTCCCAGACAGATATAATCTGTTCAAACCCTCCATTTCTTAAGGTATAGCCCGAAGACTAAGGGTACTTTCTTCAAATAGCGCTCAACATAAAATCTTGCTGTGCTTTAATCCTTTTTAATCCTTTTGGTAATCCTCAGTAATCCCCCCCCCCCCCCACCCACACACACACACACTTCTACATTGCTTCCTTTCGATAAAAGTGATGGAACTTACGTTTTGCATTTTTTATTCTACTATTTATAGACGAATTTCCATTGTTCCAGTTGGCTTTTCACATCATTAAATTGTTGCTTCAATTTTCCAATTTTACCATTAATAATCTGATCGAAGTTTAGTTCTCTCTCTCTCTCTCTCTCTCTCTCTCTCTCTCTCTCTCTCTCTCTCTCTCTCTCTCTCTCCTCGGCTGTTCAGGTAGAATAATTGGTTCACCTGGTTTTTTTTTATTTCTCACATACTCAACTCAAAGCCAACATTTCCTGACATTTTATTGCCACACATTGTGTCCCATAGGTAATCCCTTTTAAAGTAAAATAAAAGAAAACCATCTGTATGTTTAATGTATGTTTTACTTTATATATCTCTAGAACATCATTCATGAATGTTGTCACAAAGTTCCAATAATATCAATCCACTGGACGTCATGTAATCCTTTGGCCTTTCACCTCTGACTCATGTTTAATCATTTCAAGGTCAGCTGATGAATAAGTTTGTGTTAATCGCGCTAATAAACAGAATAATGAAACCAATAGAAGCAACTTCCTTCATGATAAGATGATGATGATAATGATGATATTGACAGTGATAATAGTAGTAGTCGTTTTTGAAGACAAATCATATACCTCAGCAGTGACATTTCGATAACACGCACTGAACTGGTCTTTAAAAATACTTTAAGATATACTTCACAGTTAGATCATGAAAAACCAGATTACATAGTCATATGACCTCTTCCGACTGACCTCAGACCAACACTAACCCTTCCCAGGTCGGCAACGGAACTTTCTGTTTATCTGGGAACCGGGTTCGATTCCCTCCACCGGACTTGAGAATGAGTTCATATTTCTTCCATTTGGATCTCGGGGCTTTGAAATGACAAGCGTCTCCAAGAAAGAGTGAAGATTTCGACAAGTGAAGAGGGCACTGGGCTTATTACAGTAATTAGATCGGGTAAGCACTATAGAAATTGTTCTACGCCAGGGGTTCTTCATTCCAGACCCCCAGTGAATTGCCCAATACGGTCCCATACCCCCTTTGCTCAAGTCCACTTAAGTCTTAATTGTTGACAGTATGACGTAATATACTTGTTTTAATACATAGGAATAGAACATAAAGAAAATCAAACGCATTTATAGCTTTAAATAGTTTTTTTTTTTTTTTTTTTTTTTTTTTTTACCAAATCGACCCATGTATACATTGGCACATATAATCAAATATATACAAATAACCAGAGATCAATCCCGTACCCCCCTTTTATTTATTTATTTATTTATTTTTGCTCGTTTATGTGGTTCTCCTGTGGCTGACCGAAGTTATTGTAATATAACTTGATATTGTTACGTTCTTGTGGGAACTATCCCTTGTTTAGGGGGAGTTTCGTTCGCCTGCTGCGCCCTTTCGTATATATGTATGCATATATATACTATATATATATATATATATATATATATATGTGTGTGTGTGTGTGTGTGTATGCGTGTGTGTGTGTGTATATATGCGTGTGTGTGTATATATAGTATATATATATTTATATATATTTCATCTTTCAAGTAGTGGAACGATCAGCCTGGTTTGTGATTCTGCTGCCTCGTTCAGAATTTATAAAATGGTTTAAGAAATTTCCCTCCAGCTATTTCATTGGTTGATCATGAAACAAGTTCTCATGTTGAGGTAATTTGCAAATGTCTGCGACTCTTGGTATATATGCACGCTTTCAACACCCTCGAATATTAAGTAGTCTTCTGGGGGGGAGGGGGGATAGTGTTTCATCACGATTAGTTGTCCATCTGCTCCTAGTTCATAGGTAAGTGAAGATAAGCAGAGGATTCTCTGTCTAAAAACCTTCTCTCCTGTGCCTTTGTCCCCGTTGGGGGATAGTGCCGTCAGTGCATTCTCTTGGGGTGCACTGTAGGCATTATTAAGGTTCTTTGCATCGTGCCTTCGGCCCCTAGCTGCCACCCCTTCCATTATTTTTACTGTACCTCCTTTCATATTCTCTTTATTCCATCTTACTTTCCACCCTCTCCTAACAATTTATTTATACGGCAACTGCGAGGTTTTCCTCCTATTACACCTTTCAAACCTTTTACTGTCAATTTCAGTTTCAGCGCTTGGCCTTGGTCCTAGATACTATATTCAAT